>NC_143029.1:56887500-57187500 GCF_057628025.1 Oncorhynchus mykiss
CTCCCAGGTTTTGGAGAACTCCGCGTCTAGGACGCTCAGGCCCCCCAACCTGTCGTTCTGCATTATCTCCGCCACTTTCCCCTTCACCATCTTCACCGCATCCCGGCTAGACTTGACGATGGTCTTCACCTCGTCCGTGTGGAAGAAGTAACTCCATAAGGCCAAGCTAATGCATAGCAGAAACAATGTCTCTGGCCTCAGGAGGAAATAACGCATGATCCGACCCAAAAGAGACAACAGCGTCATTGTGTCTCCTATCATCACACGCAAGAAAACTACTGACTCTCGCTCCCCTCGTGCAATTCACTCCATTATATCCGTTCAATGGGACAATAAAAAACGTCCACCATATAAATGTCTGATGTCAGAACTGCTATAAATATATCTAATTGGATTTAAATGGTCAATGTATTCCCAGGATTTACTCAGCCGAATATAGCCACAATGAAGTGAAGAGCGAAGGAAAAACTAGGCCCGCTGTCTTGAAATATACACGCGAGACTGTCCTCCTGGCTCTCGGAAGGACAGCTGCAGCAAGAGGATCTGCGGACAAAAAAAACTCGTTATGAAGCCGCTTTCGTCTGTAGCCCATTGCAGGCTTCGCGAATAACGGGCGAAGACCCAGCGGAATGTGAGGAGTTGTCACCGGGGGCGACGTAGGGGTTTGGTGGCCTCTTTTTGCCTTTACCCCGTTTCTCGTGTGGGAAATGCTTCTATTCAGCTTCTACTCATCCGCATCAACAACAACACCCCCCCTCCCTCCTTCCCTCAGTTTTCAACTCTAGTCTGGGATGACAGCGTGCGCAGCTGCGGCAGAACGTCCTGATGGATCATCACAACACTTGCAGCAAGTGAGGGAATAGCCTTATTATTAATTATTTCTTAAATATAGCTTTCATTTTATTCCAGTAGGCTTATTTAGTTTTCTTGAGGAATATGACACCTTTCAGTCCGGTCAGCTTACTGAAATGTAATTTAACTGTAGAGTTTATTATCATTAAATGTTTTTATTGAAATGTTAGGGCTATTCAACTTATTACACTTGGGTATCAGGTGTGTTGGTGTTGGGATGCACATTGGTGGCTGTCGGGGAAAGGGTTAGTGACCACTGAACACTAGCCTTAAACAGTACCACAAGTAATGTTGTCTTGTAGCCCTCTGGTGGCTGAAACACATTTCCTTTTGTCCCTTATTGAGGTGAAATACAAATTGTCCTTCTGAACTGCTTTTCGACTGTAACGCCGGTGTTTCACTCGTGTATACATCCATATAATACTAGGGAAATTGTGTTTCCATATCTAGGGCTGACAGTGAGGGCTTGTGAATCAACGACCTCTGTATAATCAAAACAGTTGATATTGAAAAAAAAACATATATATATATATATATATATATATATATATATATGATATATAAATACAATTATATTTATTTGTTCTATATGATTACGTTGACAATGTAAGTAATAATGAACTTGCCATGTCAATAAAGTCAATTGAATTGAATTGATTTGTGAGAAGGTGTAAAAGTTCACAGTTAGCCATTGTTATATAATGCCCAGTGAGACACAAGTACTGGCCCGCATATTTTTTAAAAACCTTTATTTGTTACCTTGTCAGCTCGGGGATTCGAACTAGCAACCTTTAGGTTACCGGCCCAACGCTCTAACCACTGTAGTAAATCCTGTGTATGGAAATGGAATTCAAAGTTACATATGTATTTACATCGTAATTACATAGGCACGCACATTGTGTATACGTTGTTACAGGCCTCTTACACATTATATACCTGTTTGTGGGGTGTCCTATTTTCAAAGATTTGCAAATAAACTCACAATGGAAATAATGATCATGTAAGGGAAGGTCTAACCACAATTAAGTTAATGAATTACAATACACAGAAAATGTTTATTCTGTAATTCCACAAACTGCAAATAAATTGTCACAGGCTATTGTAGGCTACAATGCAACAATGTGAACCTATGCTGTAATACTGGCCTACACTGAGTGCACAAAACATTAGGAACACCTGCTCTTTCCATGACATTGACTGACCAGGTGAATCTCAGTGAGATTCTTGAGACAATTGCGACATGGATTGTGTATGTGTGCCATTCAGAGGGTGAATGGGGCAAGACAAAATATTTAAGTGCCTTTGAACAGGGTATGGTAGTAGGTGCCAAGCGAACCGGATTGAGTGTGTCATGAACTACAACGCTGCTGGGTTTTTCACAATACTTCACTTGGACTGAAATAGGTGCCGGTACTCATTTTGTGTGGCGGTGCTGTTTATATTTAGGTGCAGGAGCTCCACTAAACTTTTGAACTAGTATTCTATAAGAGGAACCAGAGCACCAGCAGTAGAACATTTGAGGTGCCGGTACTCTGCTCCAGTGAGCTCCTGCCCAAGTCAACCACTGGTTTTTCACACTCAACAGCTTCCCATGTGTATCAACAATGATCCAGCCAACATGTCACAACTGTGGGAAGCATTGGAAGCAACATGTGCTCCTCTTTTCAGTTCGCTGCAGCTAGCGACTAGAACGAGCTGCAACAAACACTCAAACTGGACAGTTTTATCTCAATCTCTTCATTCAAAGACTCAATCATGGACACTCCTACTGACAGTTGTGGCTGCTTTGTGTGATGTATTGTTGTCTCTACCTTCTTGCCCTTTGTGTTGTTGTAGGTGCCCAATAATGTTTGTACTTTGTTTTGTGCTGCTACCATGTTGTGTTGCTACCATGTTGTTGTCATGCTACCATGTTTGTGTTGTCATGTGTTGCTGCCGTGCTATGTTGTTGTCTTAGGTCTCTCTTTATGTAGTGTTGTGTTGTCTCTCTTGTTGTGATGTGTGTTTTGTCCTATATTTATATTGTATTTTTACATTTTTAATCCGAAGCCCCGATCCTTTCAGGAGGCATTTTGCCTTTTGTTAGGCCGTCATTGTAAATAAGAATTTGTTCTTAACTGACTTGCCATTTAAATAAAGGTTAAATAAATAAATGGGCCAGCATCCCTGTTGCACGCTTTCAAGATCTCGTAGAGTCCATGCCCCGACAAAGTGAGGCTGTTCTGAGGGCAAAAGGGGGTGCAGCTCAGAATTAGGAAAGTATTCCTAATGGTTGGTACACTCAGTGTATATACCATGTGAATACACACTTTTTTAGCACTATGTAATGTAACATGGGTAGCCTGGCTGACGCGACTGACGTGGGACACAGTGAGAGAGAACTGTGACACACTGGTCTGGAAAGGAGCCCGTTGTTAGTGCAGTATTCGTACAGAAGTTGTCTCTTCACCCTGTTATCATCCAGAAGGTGAGGTCAGTACAGGTGCATCAAAGCTGGGACAGAGAGAAAAACAGCTTCTATCCCAAAGCCTGAAACTGAAAAACAGCTTCTATCCCAAAGCCTGAAACTGAAAAACAGCTTCTATCCCAAAGCCATCAGACTATTAAATAGCCATCCGGCTTCCACCTGGTAACTATCCGGCTTCCACCTGGTTACACAACCCTGCACCTTAGAGGCTGCTGCCCCATAAACATAGACTTGAAATCACTGGCCACTTTAATAATGGAACACTTGTCACTTTAATAATGGAACACTAGTCACTTTAATAATGTTTAAACACTCTTTACATACTGCTTTACTAATTTCAACTGTATATACTGTATTCTATTATACTGTATTTTAGTTTATGCCACTCTGACATTGCTCATCCTAATATTTATATATTCTTTAATTCTATTCTTTTAGGATGTGTGCATTGTGTGTACTGTTGTGAATTGTTAGATTTTACTGCACTGTTGGAGCTAGAAACACTTCGCTACACCCGCAATACCATCTGCTAAACCTTTGTATGTGACAAATAATATCTGATTTGATTTGAGTTTTGATTGGTTCTCTCAAAGACCCCTTGTTGTTGGGTTTGAAAATCCAACAATTGTATTGGAAGGGAGCAGCGCTCGGGGGCTGTATGTGTCTGTCCATGTTGGTGTTTAAGTGAGAAAGAGACAGAGGAGAACCAATCGGTAAGGATCAACTAATCTTGCGCACAACATCCTGGAGCCTTTCCAGACTCTGAAGTCAGGAAGACTTTGAGTTAAGGGTCAGCCAGGCTATAATATGGACCACATTATTACCAAGCTCTCATTGGGATATATATTGGGGGATTTGGGGTGTCAAACTCATTTCCTGGAGGGCCTTTGGGTCTGCAGGTTTCACTCCACAAGACAGAAATGGTCGAACCCAGAGAATTCACTGCAATTTTGCGCCACACAATGCATACATGCATATTCATCAGACGTTCTCACTTTCAAGAATAAGATCTTAAGGCAACAGCCGCTGGATATCAAATGTGAGCCTAGATTTGTTGAACAAAGGTCTCTCTATCTTAACTTCCTTTGGTTGATTCTCTCCCTCTCTGTTGAATGAAGAACATAGTTGCGGCCTGCCCCAACCCTGTAGCTCACGGCTTGTGGACATTCAGAAAAAAGCACATTGAGAATGTGATTACAGATCTAAAGCCATTTAAGGCTACATGTACCCAACCTCCCAAAAAATCCTTACCTCAGAACACCTCTCCAGGTGACTATCCCATTAATAGTGAAGAAAAAGTTGCACTCTGTGTCTGCATTGATCATGACTTCATTCACGGGACAATCAAGCAGGGTCATGTTTCGGCGTAGGAGACCTTCATCAGAGCCTTGAGTAGGAACCTGTCATGAGGCACCTAAAGCTTCAGAGGAGCACATGCAAATAGCGACTGCTGGTGTTGGTTTCACAGACGAGGCCACAGTACAGCATCGGAGGGGGTTCAAACTTCAAACCTCAAACCACACCTCATCCGGTGTCAAGGTAGAGGGTTGACATCCTACCCATAAAGCCCTCTGAGAGGAGTTGTAAAAGTCAGCAGTACTGGGTTTCCTAAAGGTTGGTGGGATGTTAGATCAAGGTGGTTATGGAGGCTCGTTTGAGAAATGTATCCCTCCCTCTGCGGTTGTGTTTTGGTCCCTTCCGCTTTGAGGCGGTGCCAATGTGGTGTGGTCGCCCTGATGCCTGACCGTACGGTCCTGCCACCATCTCACATGGGGTATGATCCATTACTAACAGGTGTGTGTGTGTGTGTGCGTGTGTGTCTGCGTGTGTGTTGGTGCGCATGCACGTCTGTTTGTGGCAGCCATATAGAACATCATATCACACATCACAAAGACCCAAGGTGAAAGGAAAGAAAGTCCTGTGTTGTAGTATGTTATTCTAGCACTTCATGACCATATCCCTCAGGTTCTCACCTTGTGTCCGTGCCAACCCACCCTTCCTCCAAATCCCAGTGTGTCCCTTGGTCTTCTCTCATTGGTCAAGCTACGGAGGCAAGAGGCTAGCAGACACAATAAAAGGGAAGAGTTTTGTTGTTGAAATCACCAAATGCAGGGAATGGAGTGAACAGCAAACCATTTAATTTAAAGGTAAGCACAGAGTGCTTCATTTGAGGTCACTTTGTATGTGAGGTAACTTTTTTGTTTAGGCCAGTCCTCAGAATTGTTCATGAACTGATAGCTACTTGTTACTAAATGTGATTTACTACCTTCATCTGTGTTTATTCTCTCTCTCTCCACTTCTCAGATCAATGCACACCAAAAGCCGCTGACATGCCCTCTCTTCGTTTGCTCGCCATTCTCACAACCCTGCTAGCGGTAGTCTTGATGGCGACCCAGTCGTCCGCAACCAGAACAACCCGCAGACCAAAGCCTCAGAATACCAAGAAGCCCCCTCGCGGAGGTGGTACCGGAGGAGGGGGAGGAGGTGGCGACCAGCCGGCCCGTCTGGGCTTCAGGCAGACCACCACCACCATGTCACCCTCCAGTAGCCTGGGCACCGACGAGACCACAGAGGATACCATGACGGACGCCTACTCCCTGTCCCCCACTGACAGCACCACCTACGCAGGCGACGCCTACCCCACAGAGTTCCACACAGACTCCATGGCGCTCCCGGGAGCCGGCATGGGAAACTACACCCTGGACTACAGCCACTGCTACTTAAACGTCTGCGAGTGCTGCCCGCCTGAAAAGGGCCCCGTGGGGCCCCCAGGGGAGAGGGGGCCCCCAGGGCCTGGAGCGGAGAGGGGTCTTCCAGGTAGACTAAAGAATATAAATTGGCGGCCTCCCGGGTGGCGCAGTGGTTAAGGGCACTGTACTGCAGCGCCAGCTGTGCCATCAGAGACTCTGGGTTTGCGCCCAGGCTCTGTTGTAACCGGCCGCGACCGGGAGGTCCATGGGGCGACGCACAATTGGCCTAGCGTCGTCCGGGTTAGGAAGGGCTTGGCCGGTAGGGATGTCCTTGTCTCATCGCGCACCAGCGACTCCTGTGGCGGGCCGGGCGCAGTGCGCGCTAACCAAGGTTGCCAGGTGCACAGTGTTTCCTCCGACACATTGGTGCGGCTGGCTTCCGGGTTGGATGCGCGCTGTGTTAAGAAGCTTGGTTGGGTTGTGTATCGGAGGACGCATGACTTTCAACCTTCGTCTCTCCCGAGTCCGTACGAGAGTTGTAGCGATGAGACAAGATAGTAGCTACTAAAACAATTGGAAACCACAAAATTGGGGAGAAAAAAAAGGGTAAAAAAATAAATAAAAATAATATAAATTGTGTCGATTTTAGTACAGAGTGACCTTAAACATACATAGGGATCGTGACTGTACTGGATAGTGACCATAACTCGTAGTCTGTGTTTGGTGTGCTTGCATACAGTATGTTGTGTGTGTGTGTATGGAGGCTCATTAGAGAAATGTATCCCTCCCTCTGCGGTTGTGTTTTGGTCCCTTCCGCTTTGAGGCGGTGCCAATAGCTCCTCATATCCTTAATAGCTCCTCATATCCCTCATACCTCTGCTCTTCCCTCCTTCCCCCTGTCTTCTTTCAGGTGTACCTGGAGAGAAAGGTGATGTGGGACTCATGGGACCTCCTGGACTGGATGGTATGCCTGGAGCTACTGGACTTGAAGGAGATAAAGGTTAGCTTGCCAACTCTCAAATACAACTTTTAAAGGACCCCCACAGAGGCCACTGTTTCGACGTCATTTCCTGACCTAGAGAGGAAATGCCCATTTTGGTTTCCCCTCCGAAGAATGAGGAAGGCTATTTATACATATTCATGAATTAGGTGTGGGAATTTCCACGTGGAGATGATAAAAATCAAAGATGGCAATGACAGCTGTCAGTGTTCCTAGCTAGCATGCTTACCTTATCCAGCTAGCCATCTGTCTAACCTTAGTTAGCTAGCTAGCCATCTTGCAAACCTTATCTCGTTAGCTAATGTTATCTCCATAGTTTTGGCATCTTCCAAAGAGACGCCTCACAAGTCCTCAACTGGCAGCTTCATTAAATAGTACCTGCAAAACACCAATCTCAACATCAACAGTGAAGAGGCGACTCCGGGATGCTGGCCTTCTAGGCAGAGTTCCTCTGTCCGGTGTCTGTGTTCTTTTGCCCATCTTAATATTTTATTTTATTGGCCAGTCTGAGATGTGGCTTTTTCTTTGCAACTCTGCCTAGAAGGCCAGCATCCCGGAGTCGCCTCTTCACTGTTGACGTTGAGACTGGTGTTTTGTGGGTACCATTTAATGAAGCTGCCAGATGAGGACTTGTGAGGCGTCTGTTTCTCAAACTAGACACTCTAATGTAATTGTCCTCTTGCTCAGTTGTGCACCGGGGCCTCCCACTCCTCTTTCTATTCTGGTTGGAGCCAGTTTGCGCTGTTCTGTGAAAGGAGTAGTACACAACGTTATAAGAGATCTTCCGTTTCTTGGCAAATTCTCGCATAGAATAGCTTTCAATTCTCAGAACAAAGAAGAAAGTTCTTTGTTTCTGGCCATTTTGAGCTTGTAATCGAACCCAAATGCTGATGCTCCAGATACTCCACTAGCCTAAAGAAAGACCGTTTTATTGCTTCTTTAATCAGTACAACAGTTTTCAGCAGTGCTAACATAATTGCAAAATGGTTTTCTAATGATCAATTTGTCTTTTAAAAGGATAAACGTGCCATTGGAACATGGGAGTGATGGTTGCTGATAATGGGCCTCTGTACGCCTATGTAGATATTCCGTTAAAAAAATCTGCCGTATTTCTGATCAATTTGATGTCATTTTTATGGACCAAAAATGTGATTTTCCTTCAAAAACAAGGACATTTCGAAGTGACCCCAAACTTTTGAACAGTAGTGTATGTATATGTTTTTTTTTTAATACAGACTAGCTTAAAAATAAGTGACACCTTTTCTGGTAAAAAAATGTGGAGGTGCAGAAACATACATGTATTACCCCATGGTTCAATCATCTCAGTCACAAAGAGGAATAACTTTGAAGCTGTTTCTGATTCATAAACAATTCCATGCTGGTGGGTAACATTAAAACAAAACCCAGCCCTGAATTGAAACCTAGACAGAAAATGATTTGTATTTCATATCATAGGAAAAGACACCTCATTTACATGGATTTTCACAAAGTGGGCAGTTCAGATTTGTCACTTCAAGCCCAAATATATCATACTCTGGCTAAAAGAAAGGATGACTTATTGACTTAAATCGTTGTTCAACATCATGGGTAAGCTCTGGCCATCGTCTTTCAAGCTCAAAAAAAAGTGTATTTCTACTGGTGTAGGTTTTTAAAGAATGTAATCTTGGTTTCTACATTTATTGCCCAAAGTGTTAGCTACTATGCTATCTGTTATCTCGTTATTGAACACGTCGCTTTCTGGTGCTGATTTCAACCAATCTGTAACTTTGATCTAAAATGGAGCATTAATGCTGGGGACTGATATCTATACCCACACGTTTAAGATACCAATCCTTCTCTCTTTCTATTTGATAGGTGACAAAGGCGATCAAGGAGACACGGGGATGCCTGGTGCTCCAGGGATACTTGGGAAAGAGGGACAGAAAGGTATACAATGTTCGCTAGATGTCATCAGAGTAATGTGGGGAGGCAGAGTAGCTCTAGTATAATGCTATTGCTAGAATACCACACTATATTAGGGGAGAACAGTCATCTTATTAGACTGAATGTCAACTGTTGTTTCACTATCAAATTCTGGCTACAGTAAGTGACTAATTTCATTCTCACAGGTGACTTGGGCCCCAAAGGAGAAAAAGGAGAAACAGGCCTCCCTGGCTTGAAAGGAGACCTAGGAGAAAGGGGAAAGCCTGGGTGGAATGGGACCCAGGGCGAGAAGGGTGACCTGGGTAAAATAGGCCCTGCAGGTCCCTCCGGGCTGACTGGCCCAATGGGACAGAATGGCCAAAAGGGAGAGATGGGGGAGTGTCCAACTGGCGAGAAGGGAGAGAAAGGGGAGGCTGGCTTGCCTGGCCCCCCTGGGCCGAGGGGGTCGGTGGGACCCCCAGGAGTAAATGGAAGCAATGGTCTACCAGGGCCTGTAGGTCTGAGGGGTCAGCTAGGCTCCCCAGGAGGGAAAGGGGAGGCAGGGGGGCGGGGGCCCCCAGGCTTGAGGGGCATGCCTGGGCCGAAAGGAGAGAAAGGCCCCAAGGGCCCACGAGGTGTACGGGGTCCCAAGGGCCCGCAGGGGGAGACCGCAGAGCAGATACGATCTGCCTTCAGCGTGGGCCTCTTCCCCAGCAAGTCCTTCCCCCCTCCAGGCCTTCCCGTCAAGTTCGACAAGGTCCTCTACAACGAAGAGGAACACTGGGACCCAATGCTCAGCAAGTTCAATTGCACCCACCCCGGGGTCTACGTGTTCTCCTACCACATCACCGTGCGCAACCGCCCCCTGCGCGCCGCACTGGTGATTAACGGCGTGAAGAAGCTGCGGACGCGTGACTCCTTGTACGGTCAGGACATCGACCAGGCGTCCAACCTGGCTCTGCTGCGTCTGGCATCAGGGGACCAGGTATGGCTGGAGACGCTGAGGGACTGGAACGGAGTCTACTCCAGCAGCGAAGACGACAGCACCTTCACCGGCTTTCTGCTCTATGCCGACCCCAAGGCCTGACCTGCGACCTCGCCTGTGAGCCCGGCTTGACCTCTTCATGACCTGTATCCGACAACTCCGCATCCCCTCCAAACGCTTTGCACCACTCGGCTAAATCATCTCTGTCAATGTTGCTATTGCTACTGCTGCTAACTATTTTTCTGCCTATTGCTATCACAACAATCTGACCAAATGCTTGCTGTAATTTGGATGGGAAAGGCTGTAACACTTAATGCAACGCTTACGCGCTCTGACAATGCAATAAAACACTGCTAATGCTTGAAATGAATATTGTGTGTGTTTATAGATTTGAACATATCTAGACTTTACTGATCTTAGCCTTAGATTCAATCAGATCAAGCGTTTAACCGGCGATAGCCAACACCCGCGTAGCTGATGTTTTCGATGTGTTGGACATGTAGCTGTGTTCGGAGCTGTCAAGTCGGTGAGCAGCTGCTCTTAATAATTGTCACAAAGCCACACCTGTCCAACTCGCATTAGAAGTTGAGAGTGAGAAAGTGTAGTCTATACATAAATAATGTCGCAAAATCATAAAACAAAAATAATGAGGATTTCTATTAGCCTAATCGAGGTGTAGAGTACATCTCACATTCCAGTGTTTGAACTTGTAAACAAGGCTGCATGGAATTTCTCCTAATGCGTCTCCATGCAACCAATGGCAATGTCCGCTTTAGGTTTAACATCAGGAGCTACTTGTGGATATGGCAGCTCTTACGCAGTTGTTATGCGGATGTCGGCCAAAGCAGATCTGATTGAATAGAGCCCTTAGTTTTGTCAACTGCCCAATCCCAGCTCAGATTAGGGACAGTTTCACCCATTACTACTTGAATGTGCTCCTCACAGTAATGAGCCTTCATCATTGTTGTGTCATAGACATACAGCTCCAAGGTCTGGGAGTGATGGTGGTTGATGTGTGAATGCATTATGTATTACAGCCTACTAATGTAATGGTAGTATATGGTCACCACCAAAATATGTCTGACTGAAATGTACATTTTATTTCTACCACTAGAGGGCACTGGGATATCACAGTTTGAAGAGGAGGGCTGAATGAGGATCGTATTGATTGTACAGTATCATGTAAAATAAATCATGTTTAAATACATGAAAATAAGGTCTCAAACACACACACATGCAATACGTGTTTGTGTTACACTATCCAAGCAGCAGTAGCCAAATCGAATTAGAAATCTAAATAAAGCAGGTTTATATTCTGTTTTTACTTAAGCAATAATGCACGAGGGGATGTGGTATATGGCCAATATACCACGGCTAAGGGCTGTTCTTGGGCACGATGCAACGCAGAATCTATGACCAGTCTATGACCTCCCTCCTACATGATGTCATCTTTTTGGAGTTGGATGGAGGGAAAGCAGACTATTGTTTATGAGATTAATTATTTAAAAAGGCATTTAAAAAAAAAAGCTAAACAGAAATGCATGGAATAAAATATCATTCAGAATAACTTCATTTCTATTTCAAGTTTTTTTATTTTGAATATTTAATATATAATAAAAAATAAAAAATAATAATACATTTAATTTGTAAAGCGCTTTTAATTACAGTGTTATCTCAAAGCTCTACATAGGCAAAAAATAATGAAAAAATAAATTACAGCAAAAACTATAAAAACATCATACATTTAGTACCAAGGCAGGAAAAAGCAATAGCAGTCTAGGTGCTAAAATGACTTTCCAGATTAGGACTATAAGAAAGGCAGTTTGTAGAAATGTGTTTTAAGGCTCATTTTAAAAGTTCTGATTGATGGAGTGGTCTCCGATGGTCAGGGAGAGCATTCCATAGGCCGAGGAGGAAGGCAGTAGAATGCCCAGTCCCCAATAGTACAGAGATGTGTCTTCGGGACTTGAAGCAGTGGTGAATTCCTGGAGCGGAGAGCGCAAGGTGGCTCTTTGATAAAAAATTTGGTTGCTGTTGTAGTTGGGAATCAATCCATTCAAGGCTTTAAACAAGGATTTTAAAGTCAATCCTATAGTTGGCCAGTAGCTAGTGGAGTTCAGCAAAGAAGGGAGTGATGTGGGATGACTTTTTGGTCATGTTTAGGACTCTAGCAGCACTATTCTGGAGAAGTTGTAGCCTCTGAAGTGATTTGGCTGGAAGGCCCCCAAACAGAGCGTTGCCGTAGTTGAACCGAGAGAAGATGAAGGCGTGGACGAGTTTCTCTCCAATGGGGATGTATCACTTCCTGTTGGAGAGGTAGGAGGAGCACTGCGGTGTGCTCTCTGAGACACGGCAGGAGGATGCTGTGGTCAATGGTGTCAAAGGCAGCAATGAGATTTAAGTGGAAGAGGCAAGGTGATCTCAAATCTAAAGCTATCAGTAGGTCGCTGGTAACGTTCACCAGAACTGTTTCAGTGCTGTGCAAGGGCCGGAAACCAGACTGGGAAACTTTGTACAGCTGTTTGAAGGTGGTTTGCAACTACTTTCTCCGGTACTTTTGATAGGAAAGGGAGGTTGGAGATGGGCCTGTAGTTGGACAGGATGTCATGGCCAAAGTTGAGTTTCCTCAGTAAGGTACCTCCCCGGGCAGCAGGGACTTGTTGATGAGGGTGGTGACAAACTGAAGTAGATTAGATGAGCAGGTTTTGAGTAAGGATGTAGGGATAGGGTCAAGGGAGCAAGTGGTGGCCTTCATTTTAAAGATGATTGACTGCACAGCAAGCGATTACACTGCTCAGATGAGGCTGCAAGAGGGCATGAGTTTGCAGAGTTGAGAAGGCGGTTGATGGTTGAGAACAAGGTTCTAGGGTTATCTTTGATCTTGTCAATCGTGGTGGAGTAGAAGGCTGGTTGTGCTTAAGGAGGCATAGTAGCTTGCTTGGTGGTCTTTGTGGGCCAGTAGATGGGCAGTGAGGCCATCCTTCCTCCAATGCATCTCAAGCTTACGGCCAAGAGTCTTCTTTCAGCGCAGTTCATCAGTGAACCATGGTTAAGAGTGTTGTTGAGGTTACTTATATGTTTTTTCGGGAGCAGTGATATTTAGGGTAGTAGTCAGAATGCTGTTATACAGGTTCACCATGTCGTCGTGGGCAAGTTTACTGCAGTCAGACTCAAAGTGGGCTAGATGTGTTCCAGGAAGAGGGATGGGTTTATTTAATGGTCTCTTTGGGCTCTGGAGAGGAGTTGGAGCACTCAGACAGTATAATAAACCGGGATTTGCCGGGCCAGGCAATGTTTTTCATCTCCTCAATTGTCCAGTGTTGGTGATCCTACTAGAGCCGCTTCTTATTGTTTTTAGCTGATGGGAGTGGAAACCGGTGTGGTCGTTTGCTGCAGTAGCCCATCCGTGACAAGAACCAACGAGTTGTGCGTTCCGAGATGCCGCTCTGCACACCACTGTTGTACTGTGCCGTTATTTGCCTGTTTGTGGCCCGCCAATTAGCTTGCACGACTCTTGCCATTTTCCTTCGAAATCTCATCAATGTGATTTTATCGCCCACAGGACTTAGCGCTGACTGGATGTGTTTTGTTTGTCGCAACATTCTCTGCAAACCCTAGACCCTGTTGTGTGTGAAAAGCCCAGGAGGCCGGGCGTTTCTGAGATACTGGAACCGGCGGGCCCGGCCTCGACGATCATACCACGCTCAATGTCGCTTAGGTCACTCGTTTTACCCATTCTAACGTTCAATCGAACAGTAACTGAATGCCTCGATGCCTGTCTGCCTGGTATGAATAGCAAGCCATGGCCATGTGACTCACTTTCTGTAGGAGCGAACCATTTTCATGAACGGGGTGGTGTACCTAATAAACTGAGAGTATACTAGAGTGAGCTATGTCAAGTATAGAAATAAATATGCGGTGTATAGCTTTTGGAAGAGAGTCCAGAATAAAAATATACACTAACTATACAAAACATTAAGAACACCTGCTCTTTCCATGACATGGACTGATCAGGTGAATCCAGTTGAAAGCTATGATCCCTTATTGATGTCACTTGTTAAATCCACTTCAATAAGTGTTGATGAAAGAGGGGAGACAGGTTAAAGAAGGATTTTTAAGCATTGAGACAATTAAGACATGAAGTGTGTATGTGTGCCATTCAGAGGGTAAATGGGCAAGACAAAAAATGTAAGTGCCTTTGAACAGGGTATGGTAGTAGGAGCTAGGCGCACCGGTTTGTGTCAAGAACTGCAACACTGCAGAGTTTTACATGCTCAACAGTTTAAAGTCAAATCAAATCCAATTGTATTTGTAAAAACAAAAGGGGGAGTCAAGTCAATGCAAATAGTTCAGGTGGCCAATTGAATAAATGTTATTCAGTCTTATGGCTTGGGGGTAGAAGCTGTTAAGGAACCGTTTGGACCTAGACTTGGCACTCCGGTACCGCTTGCCGTACGGTAGCAGAGAGAACAGTCTATGACTTGGGTGACTGGAGTCTTTGACATTTTTTTGGCCTTTCCTCTGACACCGCCTAGTAAATAGGTCCTGGATGGCAGGAAGCTTGGCCCCAGTGATGCGCTGGGCTCTACCCACTACCCTCTGCAGTGTCTTACGGTCGGATGCTGAGCAGTTGCCATACCAGGCGGTGATGCAACCTGTGTTTGGACCATGATAGTTTGTTGGTGATGGGGACACCAAGGAACTTGAAACTCTCGACCCGCTCCACTAAAGCCCCATCAATGTGAATGGGGGTGTATTCGGTCCTCCTTTTCTTGTAGTCCACAACCATCTCCTTTATTTTGATCACGTTGAGAGAGAGGTTGTTTTTCCTGGCACAACACTGCCAGGTCTCTGACCTTCTCCCTATAGGCTGTCTCATCGTTGTCAGTGATCAGGCCTACCACCGTTATGTCGTCAGCAAACTTAATGATGGTGTTGGAGTCATGCTTGGCCACGCAGTCGTGGGTGAACTGGGTGTACAGGAGGGGACTAAGCACGCACCCATGAGGGGAAAACGTGTTGAGGATCAGCATGGCAGATGTGTTGTTGCCTACCCTCACCACCTGGGGGCGGCCCGTCAAGAAATCCAGGATTCAGTTGCAGAGGGAGGTGTTTAGTCCAAGGATCTTTAGCTTAGTGATGAGAGCATCGGCTTTCAGACCAACAGGCTCCAAGACAGCTTCTACCCCCAAGCCATAAGACTGCTAAATAGTTGTGTAAATGGTTAGATGGACCACTAGGGGTCAATGTCTTTTAACTATTGTGTGCTATACTAAATAAATGTTCATTGGACCTGATGACTCTGATCATTGAACAACTTAAAAAGGATATTATCGAGATAGCAACCTCAGTTGAAAATTCACAGATAGCTCTACGAGACGAGCTTAATGACCCCATTAAACTGGATGATCTCATTAAGAGTAACGCTGACCTTCAGACTAAGATTACGAGCGAACTGAAGGAGAGGAAAATCAAGAAGTATAAACGCAATTTGGAAGATAAGAAAAACGGACTAATATATCTCTGGCAAGACTCTGAGCACAAGAAACCAAAAAAACAGAAGAGACAAGCCAATTTACCTGTCCTACCGTGAGTCAAGGAGGAGATGGAGCCATTAACCCAATTGAGGTACCTGAGAACTCTGAGAGAACCACGTTTAGAGCAAAAAGTTCATTTGTACCTCCCCCCAAACATAATGCATCCATAGAAACCTTCTGTAGGATTGTTGAAAATTATGTAGGTTACCTACTGAAAGACAAACAGAAACACAAATCCTACTATAATCTGAGTAGAGACGAGAGAATGGCTCTTAAGGACTTAAAGTCAGATCCTTCGATTATCATAAAAAAATGTGACAATGCAGGAGGAATTTGTGTACAAAACAAATGTGACTATTTGAATGAATGTCGCCGACAACTATCTAAAGGTGACTTCTATTGCAAACTGAATTGTGACCCAGCCCTGGTATTCCAGCAAAATATCTCATCCACAGTGGAATGCTGTGTGGAATCAGGACAAATCACTAAAACAGAAGTTGAATTTCTATGTGTGAAATTTCCCAAGATACCAACTTTCTATACCGGCCCTAAATTACACAAACAAGTGTCTCCTTCTCCAGGAAGACCCATTGTAGCAGCCATCGACTCTGTGACATCCAATATTTGTACATTTGTGGATTACCACATTAAACGGATGGTTGAGAATCTCCCATCTTATGTCAAAGACACTAGTCACATGATCTCATTGATAGAGGGCTTAGGAAGGATCCCAGAGGGCACCCTGCTGGCCACTTTTGATGTGGAGAGCTTGTACACTAACATGTACACTAACATCCCACACACTGGAGGCTTGCAGCCACTACAACACTTCCTTCAGCAGAGAGACTCTACCCTTGCTCTCCCCCCCCCCCCCCCCCCTCAACTATGCAAACCTGAATGTGGGACAATTTGAAGAAGAATTCCTTTTTAAATCAGAGACACACCCCTTACAGTCTAAAATACTTATGTGGAAGAGATACATAGATGATGTCTTTGTGCTCTGGGAAGGAAGTCAGCAGGAACTAAATTCATTCCAAACTCTACTAAACGAGAGCTCTGAATACCTCAAATTTACCATGCAGACCGACGAGAGATAAATAAACTACCTGGATTTATGGATTATCAAAGAGAATGATGCATTACACACAGACTTATAGACAAAGCCCACAGATCACAATACCTTGCTATGTGCAGATAGTATGCATCCCCTTCCCCCTCAAGAACGGTCTACCATATAGCCAGTTATGCAGGGTTAAACGAATCTGTGGCCACCAGACAGATTTTGACAACGATGCTAAAAAAATGACAGATAAATTCTAAATGAGAGGCTACAAAGACAAACTCTTGATGCTGCAATGATGCAAACACCTCAAAAACCAAGAGCGGAATTACTAAAAACTCAACCAAAGAAGAAAAACAACGCAACCATTTTTTGCACTAAATACACGAAGGTTTCGGAGAAAATGAAAGCAATCCTGAAAAAGCACGGGCATGTTCTGCAATCAGACAAAGAAAATCGCACACCTTTTCCAGGAACCCTCACTGGTGGTCTATAAGCTTGGTCGCAATATTGGAGACAGTTTGGTGAGATCTGACCTGCCCCCTGAGCCTACTCTACTACAAATGTGGCTCATGCGCACAGTGCAATATCACTATAAAAACATCTTTCTTCAGACACCCACATACAGGTCGAAAGATCCCTGTTAGGGGCATCATCTCATGCAAGACCAAGGGAGTAATCTATCTCATCACCTGTTCATGTGGAAGAGCCTACGTAGGACAAAACGAAAAGACAATTAAAACAACTCATAGCTGAATCCGGTGTAAGAACATTGACTATCCAGTAGCAGCTCACTTTGTTGAAGCCAACCATCCCATCTCCTCCCTCAAATCCACAGGCATTGAGCATGTTGCTCTACCAAGGAGAGGAGGTAACGTCGAGATCCCACTACTACAAAGGGAGGCTTACTGCATATCCTATCTAAAAACATTGACCCCTTAGTGCTCTGAATATTGACTTTAATCTCAGGCCCTTCTTATGAACACCATTTTCCTTTATGAACAAGTCTTATAAATTGAATTTATTTATTTTTTTACAGCTTATTAGCGTACACCTAATATGTTCCCCCTGTTGATGTTCATTATATATTGAGGTTGAACCAAAAGACTACATGTAACAATAATTAAATATGAAATGATTGTGAAATTGAATGAAACAGTGTATGTTGACATATTCCATTATGTTTTTATATGATCACAATAGCATAATATATTTAATATGCCATATACTCTTTTTTAACAGTTTCACTAATTAATTTGAATTAACCTAATCATTATTACACACCCCTCACTACTGGCATCGGTTGCACTAATTGCACTGTGTGTCTACATAACCTGGTTCAAGTATTCATGACATTACCCTGAGGAAGGCAGAGTGATGCCGAAACGTTGGTAAATATTAATTAAATTGCTGGGAGATTATACATGGAGTGTGTGACTTTCTTTATTTTGATTAGTTTACAGGTTGGGAATTTAGCCATGACACCGGGGTTAACACCACAAGTCTTACAATAAGCACCATGGGGCTTTTGATTGACCACAGAGAGTCAAGACACCCGTTTTAACATCCCATCTGAAAGACGGCACCCTACACAGGACAATGTTCCCAAATGTAATCAAGGTTTAGTCAAATGTTTTGTCTGTTTAGGCTTCATGCGGTCGGTTTGCATTCAATGTTTTTTCTATTTTTATAATCATGTTACGGCCCCTGACCAACAACAACAAAAAATATGAAAGTGTACAGTTGAAGTCGGAAGTTTACAGACACTTAGATTGGAGTCATTTAAACTCGTTTTTCAACCACTCCACAAATGTCTTGTTAACAAACTATAGTTTTGGCATGTTGGTTAGGACATCTACTTTGTGCATGACACAATACATTTTTCCAACAATTGTTTACAGAAAGATTATTTCACTTATAATTCACTGTATCACAATTCCTGGGGTCAGAAGTTTACATACACTAAGTTGACTGTGCCTTTAAACAGCTTGGAAAATTCCAGAAAATTATGTCATGGCTTTAGAAGCTTCTGATAGGCTAATTGACATCATTTGAGGCAATTGGAGGTGTACCTGGGATGTATTTCAAGGCCTACCTTCAAACTCAGTGCCTCTTTGCTTGACATCATGGGAAAATTAAAAGAAATCATCCAAGACCAAGTCTGGTTCATCCTTGAGAACAATTTCCAAACGCCTGAAGGTACCACGTTCATCTGTACAAACAATAGCACGCAAGTGTGAACACCATGGGACCACGCAGCTGTCATACCGCTCCTCGAGATGAACGGATTTTGGTGCGAAAAGTGCAAATCAATCTCAGAACAACAGCAAAGGACCTTGTGAAGATGCTGGATGAAACAGGTACAAAAGTATCTATAGCCACAGTAAAACGAGTCCTGTATCAACATAACCTGAAAGGCCGCTCAGCAAGGAAGAAGCCACTGCTCCAAAACCTCCATAAAAATGCCAGACTACGGTTTGCAACTGGCCATGGGGACAAAGATCGTACTTTTTGGAGAAATGTCCTCTGGTCTGATGAAACAAAAATAGAACCGTTTCATAATGACCATCATTATGTTTGGAGGAAAAAGGGGGAGGCTTGCAAGCCGAAGAACACTATTCCAACTGTGAAGCACGGGGGTGGCAGCATCATGTTTTGGGGGTGCTTTGCTGCAGGAGGGACTGGTGCACTTCACAAAATAGATGGCATCATGAGGAGGAAAATGATGTGGATATATTGAAGCAACATCTCAAGACATCAGTTAAAGCTTGGTCACAAATGGGTCTTCCAAATGGACAATGAGCCCAAGCATACTTCCAAAGTTGTGGCAAAATGGCTTAAGGACAACAAAGTCAAGGTATTGGAGCGGCCATCACATAGCCCTGGGCAGATCTGAAAAAGTGTTTGCGAGCAAGAAGGCCTACAAACCTGACTCAGTTACACCAGCTCCGTCAGGAGGAATGGGCCAAAATTCACCCAACTTATTGTGGGACGCTTGTGGAAGGCTACACGAAACGTGTAGGCAATGCTACCAAATACTAATTGAGTGTATGTAAACTTCTGACCCACTGGGAATGTGATGAAAGAAATAAAATCCAAAATAAATCACTCTACTATTATTCTGACATTTCACATTCTTAAAATAAAGTGGTGATCCTAACTGACCTAGACAGGGAATTTTTACTAGGATTAAATGTCAGGAATTGTGAAAAACTGAGTTTAAATGTATTTGGCTTAGGTGTATGTAAACTTCCAACTTCAACTGTATATACACACTCACACACACACTACACTGACACGCTCACACAAAACCCACACACATTCACAGACTGTACTTACACTACGTACACACACACACATAGCACACACACACGTTTAACTCATCATATGCTGTGGCTACTCTGTTATTTATTCTTACTATTATTATCTATTGTGGTTCCTAGTCACTTTATCATGCATTTATGTACATATCTATCTCAAACACCTTGTAACCATGCACATGAATCTGGTCATCCCTGAATACAATTGAATTGTTGTGCATTTTATTCCTTTTATGTCACACATTATTATTATTATTATTTGTTTTACTCTGCATCATTGGTAAGGGCTCATAAGCAAGCATTTCACGGTGTAGTCTACACCATTTGTATTCGGTGCTTGTGACAAATATAATACCATATTATTTTATTTAAAATAAATTTGACACTTAGTAACAATGTTTGCTGGGATTAACACCTAAACCGCGAAGTGGGTGACTGACTGGAAAACGACTGTCACTGCAGGATTAGATGAAAAAAAATCCGGTCATTGTTTACAATCTGTGTCAAATACTTTCTATTTTAAAACCTTCAGGAACTATGTAAACATTCCCGTTAAACAGACGTGCTAATCAGAGGGAAAGAGGACCCATATCATAACCAGCAAACAAAATAGAAAACAGTGACTTCTATCAATTGCAATCAATGAAGACTTGACGATCCATTATTTTCCCTGCATATTTTTTTTGTAGTAGGTTTAAGGCTATTCCTAAAATTATTTTTAAATTCTTCGTTCAGGGGGTTTCCATGTTGCATTGGACGTTCAGCACTGTCAGCACTCAACACAAATATAGAAGTGACTATGAATTTCACACAATGATATATTAAAAAGAAAACAGTGTTATTGTTTGAAACATTTTTGTCTCCTGTTTTGTTGCACCTACTGACCTGGGCAATTAAAATAATTAATGTGATCCTCCATGTATTTTTTAAAAATGTTCTGCGTTTGTGAAAATAGAAACCGATAAGATGCCAAATAAATGGTAACTTGGACCGTTTAAAATAAAAAAACTTCACTCTGCTTGTTGCGACAAAGACTTTCACATGATACATAGCCTATTTTTTTCCACTGAGGTAATAATTTGAGGCAGGTAGACTTTGCTCATCGTGTTATTGATATACGTTGCATGCAGAATGACGGCACACATGTATCCAAACGGGTGTAAAACAAACTACAATCTCGCTTTCCTGACCATTTTTATTTGTTGTAAATGATGTCTTCAAGTGGTTGTCTTCATCTACAATTATCTGTTCTTCTCAAGGTTTCTTCTCTTGCCAGTATTGCTCTGTGAATGAGAAGCGCCTAAACTGAATTTAAAAAAATAAAAGAATACAACCCCAGCATAAAAACAAAAATGGTGCAAGAAAAGGTAGATGGGACTTTGTGACAAGTCTAACAAACCAGTTATACTAGCCATCACATCTTATCAATCATCTCATGCCAGGTTGAGACCCAATTGTTTCAGGTTGAGACCCAATTGTTTCTGTGCTTCTACACCTGCATTGCTTGCTGTTTGGGGTTTTAGGCTGTGTTTCTGCACAGCACTTTGTGACATTGGCTGATGTAAAAAGGGCTTTATAAATACATTTGATTGATATTTGTGCACCAGCACTGCCTGTGCTGTTCACCCTATCTCTGTACATAGGATATTATAACCATAGAATGTCCATGCACAAGAAGACCACGTTTGATCAAAATACAAATGAAGGAAATCATTTCTGTCGTGAGTGTACCATAACTTGCACGATGAGTAAATTACAAGTCAGCCCTTCTGGTGATGGTCTTGAGTCATACACGTTTAATAGAAACCATAAAAAGGAGTGACGTCGCCACCTGTGGGTAGAGAACGAGAAAAGCAGCTTTCCACCGTCCTATTTGTCCAGGTCAAAAGACATAAACCATTTATGTGTGTATGTGTGTGTGTGTTGGTATATACTGTGTGTGAAAATATAAATAACTGCCATGGCGGTGTAGGCAGTGTAATCTGTACCCAGCAGGCTGGTTCCCCACTGTGTGAGAGTCAGTGTATTGTTCCTGCAGCGCAGCAGATAACAACTCATTAACATACAGAATCATTTGGCTGCAAGAGCCACTCTGCCATCCATCTGCACTGAGCTGATAAATCCGCTCACACGCGCACGTGCACACACAGACATGCATGTACACACACACACACACATAGACACCCGCCCGCACGCACGCACACACACACACACAAACACAGTCCCCCCCCCGCCTTTTTCTGTCACTCTCTCTCATGCACTTCTCTGTCCCTGTTTTCCTGTTTCTCTTTTTGGATGGACAGTATGACTGCAGTCTCCGGGCTGCAGGTAAATGTTTGGCAGTCGAGCCACAGAGTTAGTTATCGAGGTCGCAGTCCAGTCAGTCATAGCCTGATGTGGAATACTGGAGGGGTCCTAGAACACCTGGGTGCCTCCGCTTTACTAGAAACACTGCACTTTGGTTTTTGCTATATCTGCAAGTGCAGCCGATATCCCAGTAATTCATACAAAAACATGAAACATATTTTGTACTGCAAGATGATCATTAAGTTAAATGGTCGATGTAGCGTTCATGCATCATAATGGCTTCCGTGGTTTACTTCTTGAGTTTTGTGCCGCATCATCGTGAATGAACAACTCTTCGTGTTTCATGTGATTGTTGGGTAATGTTCCAGATGGACTGAGTGTGGAAGGTCTTAAAAGAGTGTGAACCACTTTCACAATGGCAGGATATCCTGAAGGTCACTGAGCCACTCTGACCTTTTCAGGAAGTTGTCACTTGCTAAGAGGAAGTGAGGATTCCAGACTCCAGTGGGAGTGTTTTACATGCCGTGATATGGATTTACTGCACATTGTCCAGGCTGTGTTGAAGGGGGCGGTTCACTGCATTTGTGCTTAATTTAGCCCACAAATATAGGAATGAGTTGTTTTTTAATTCTTGCAATTGTTGTTCAATAGTCTGAATTATGTGATGGGTGATGCTTCCTAAAATAATAATAATAAGTAAATAAAGAAAACTGAATCATAAGAACGCTGGAAAAAAATTGTGTGATCCACATGATTTATAACATACATAATCAGTATTTTGTTGCCTTTTCCTGTGTTCATTTTATTCAGCATTTTATATAAAAGTCATCAAGTTAACATTGCATATAGTCATAGATATATTTATCATACAACAAACATGTTATTTTTTTACTAAACAGAACATACAATGTCCCTTCGCTTTACTGTAGTTCATAAAATAGTAACCAAAGGTACCAAGATAGGCTACTAAATGTATGTTGAAAAAGCCGTAATGAAATAACCAAACTACAGTGATGTACACCTCACTGTTTACTGACATAAAACTGCTGGTGTTGTTGATCATCCCAACAGAGAGAAGGAGGGGTGTATTTAGGAGGCGATATACTTAGTGTACCATACCAAACCACAACTGCAATACAGTGAGAAAAACATTAAAATAGATATTTATAATATACAAAATGGTTGGAAGTGAGCGTATGATTTCACTGGATCTCAGTTACAGAAGTACTATTTGTACCTCTTGACAGGATTCATTTTGAATTTGTATACCTGTGGCTGTTGTAGTTGCTAGCAACCTGGCCGCACATATGTCCTTCTACATGCTTAGGCAATATGTCTCAGAAATCAAGTGTTCACACAGATTGTACTCGATATGTATGTGTGTGTGTGCGTGTGCGTGTGCGTGTGTGTGTGTATGTGTGTGTGTGTGTGTGTGTGTATGTGTATGTGTGTGTGTGTGTGTGTGTGTGTGTGTGTGTGTGTGTATGTGTGTGTGTGTGTATGTGTATGTGTATGTGTGTGTGTGTGTGTGTGTGTGTATGTGTATGTGTATGTGTGTGTGTGTGTGTGTGTGTGTGTGTGTGTGTGTGTGTGTGTGTGTGTGTGTGTGTGTGTGTGTGTATGTGTGTGTGTGTGTGTGTGTAATATGTGCGTGCTTAACGGTCAGTTGCCATGTTACTCTGCATCGTTTTACTCAACACTAATCAGTCATGTGTGGCGGAAATAAATAAATAAGGTACCACATTTGTTATATCATTATATGTGTTTGACATTCATTTACTAGTTGACATGTTGTTCACCCACTGTTGAATGAATAGTATGTCATCAGGAGCACAGAGCAGAATCCTTCTCAAAAAGCCACCTGACTGAAAGCCCTGTCTAAAATATAGGCCACTATATCAAACTGCCTAATCACATCACTTGACATGAACCACTGTCAAAATATTTTAGAAGTTAGGCTAATGTTATATGTACATGTTTGATCATGTGTTCAGAGTGCTAAATCCATGCTAAAGATAACACATTTTAAAGCAAATAATAATGGTCTTCAATGTGTGATTAAGTGTGCATTTTTTTGTGTGAGGATTTGGCATCAAGCCATTGCTATCAGCGAAACAGTTGTGTTGTTGTCGTGTTGTCGTAAACTTTCAGAACAGCTCAAATGGCCCTCATTGACAACTGGTAAAGATTGATCTTGTTCTTAACCCAAGGTGAGAGAGCATGATGGCATTCCTATTGACATTTCCTGGTGTGGACTGATGCGTCGCCTGCTGGTACCATGGCATCAATGACTTTTATGACGATGACATATGATGTATACTGATAACATGATAGTGTAACAGAAGCACACTCTATTTGAACATTCATAATGCAGGAAATATGAGGTGTTCCTCAACCCAGGTCCTAGACAGCATGAAGCATGCAGAATTTACAAGTCTTTCATTTTGTTAACCAACTGACCAAAAAAGGACCAAAAAAAGGACATTAGAATCCTGATGAAGTGAAATTCTGGCATCAGCATGCTCCCCGAACCTGAAGCACCGTTCTTTAGATAGAGCTCAGAGATGCTAGGGCCCTTCTCAGACTCATCCATATTTGAGTCATCCCTCTTCTGGGGACATAAGTCAATCCCTTTGTTTCCCTGCGGTCCACCATCAACTCCACCAACTCCGTATCCACCATCGTCATCACCGACACCACATCGCCACCATCCCCACCACTATTATCATCGCCGTCATCGCTGGCTGCCGCCATCTTGTGGGCGTGCATTGCGTCGTAGGTCCCTACCGCGCGGCACGGGCACAGTTCTCTGGGCTGGAGGTGAGTCTTGGTCCTCGGTGAAGCTCTCGGGGCTGCCGTCCCCGTCTGGCAGACTCCCACAGCTGGACCCGGGCGACAACGTGCCCTGGAGGAGGAGGTCGTCCTCCCTGGCCAGTCCCACCCCGTCCTGACGAGGGCCCTGGGGTCCACCCTCACGGCCCCCCACCAGCAGCCCTGTCCCGTCACCCACGCCCACGGTGGCCCCTCCGTCCTGGTCGTCCAGCAGGTTGGACAGGAAGCTGATGTACTTCATGGCCAGACGCAGGATCTCGTTCTTGCTCAGCTTCTTGTCCGGTGGGTGGGTGGGGATGAGCTTGCGGAGCTCGGAGAACGCCCCGTTGACATTCTGCTGCCGCCAGCGCTCCCGGCTGTTGGTGAAGATCCGCCTTACGATCTTTGGTTGGCCAGCTGGCGGAGGAGAGGAAGAGGGGAGGGGAGTGGAGGGGAGGAAAGAGGAGTAATGGGAAAGATAGGGGATGTGGGAAAGGGGTTGCACAAATGAAGAGTAAGACTCAGTCAGTCCAAATGTCGTATTCTCTCAAATTCTGCCTTGATGTTTGTCTTATCTGCTCTACAGAATATACTTGGTCACTTTAGATGTAATCCTTCCTCTTCATAAAGTAAATTGAAAAGCGACAAAGTGATGAGAATGTTTTAATGGTGGTAAAGTAGTAGAGTGAGATACAAAATGAGAATAGCGGCATGACAGAAGCCAGCGTAAAGGTGGTGACAAGTGACTGCATTTTCCATTTCTGAAGACAGCTCTACGGTGCCTTGGTTAACGAGCTGGTTATGTATTGTAAAGCAACCAGAAGTGGGACTCTTTAAACACTAGCACAAGATATAACATAGTGAGCTGACCAATTTGTTGCTCTGCCATATGTGAAGAGGTTCCTGAGTTTGGCACACCGATTACATTATTGGGTTGGCGAGCACAGTGCCGTGGGATGGACTCTAATCTTGACTTTGCTACATTGATGTCAGAAGTGGGCTAGGAGACGCAGCGGGTAACATAAATGTATGTTATCCATTATCATATATTTCCCAATGTGGTGTTTAATATAATGGTACATATAGCCAATGAATAACACCTGCGGCTCGCGTCGGAAACTGTGGGATGCATTTGAGAAATACAATATCCCGTTGGTGTACAGTATACCATTTCTTTCTCTTGGAACACACCCAGCCTCCCGTAATATGCCAGCTTACTATGCAGCAAAGCCTTGGCAAGGTGGCAGCTAACTCCCTCCACCCTCCCCCACGCTATTTGACTGTGAGTGGTTGATCGAGAACACGAGACGCTGTATCCTACAGATGTTTCTAATAAGCTAAAACCATAGATATCATATTCAACATCATTGACTAGTTTGGGAGATTTGTTTAGGAGTGCTCTATAGATTGATGGTCGGTCGGTAGCCTATTTTCTTCAATACCTGCCCATGTTGCGGCCAAGTCGTTGGATAAACGGAATGGGGTGATATTGGGATGAGGAGAGGATTGAGAAGAAGACTGTGAGCAGGAGGAGGACACAGCAGAGGTGCGTCTTACCATACTTAGAAAGATCTAAAATGCGCCTACCCTCGTCGAGCTCAACCTCGTAAGGCGCAGGACGGCGCTTTACCCTGTTGCTGGGGTACATGCCGTACTGTTCCGACTCCCCTCCAAGACTAGTGACAGAGAATAGATATGAGAAACAGGTACACATACTACCATACACACAAACAACTTACACACAGGCACATATACAACAGCTTACCAATATGATGTGTAGGCAATACCAAAATCTTTCATGAAATGTATAGCCTTATTATATATAGCCTGTATAATATATGACATACAGATGGTCTCCGTGTCCAAAATTGCAACCAAAACACATAAAGTGTAAGGGTATTATAGGTACAAGTAGTCTAACCTGAAATCTTCGCTATTCAGACTAATAAACAGAAATAAATCTGACTGCAATTAATCAACACAGGTAGCCTAGAGGTGAAGGCTCTGACAAATTCCTTTGTGAAGGTGAATGAGCCAATTGCCTAGATAACAAGCTACTACATTCACTTTTCTGTTTCTCAGTTATTTAGGTTTATAGGTAGGCTATAAAAAAACATGTTTTGATGTAGGCTATACCTGTAAGTAATGATTTACAAAGGATTAGGCCTATTCTGCCACAAAAATAAACGAAGATGAATAACGTATAGACGTCTATAGGCTATAATTATAGGCTATATTATTTAGGGGAGGGGGGGGGGGCAATCAGGATAATATTTCTCAAAGCTATATTATAGTTTATTTTACTTTACCTGTTGATTGCAGCGAGAGGTTGCGCCAAGTTGTAGAGCATTGCTCGCGCCGGGAGAGGGAACGCGTTTGGGCTCAGCTGAACCATTCGAGCGTCGATCAGCGCGTCTCGGTGCGGCAGCGGCAACGGCACGGGTGGTCTGCGAAGCTCCGTGATCGGTACCGTTTGACTGTCGGTTCTCTGCTGTCCCGTCTTTATATCGTCTCTCCTCAAGAGCTCGATCACTGGTACTTCCCTTTTCAGGTCAAGGGCGTCGTAAGCGGTTTCCTTGGCAACGCCGTTTAGGATGATGGTCCCGTTGCGCGTGTTCCGCAGAGGCGCGTCATCTGTCTTAACCCTTTCCCCAGTGAAGTTCCCCTCCTTCGAGTCCTCCAGGTCTTGGCACCCATTCTCCCTGATGGAATCCTGCTTCAGCGGGATGCATAATTTGGCACCGGGACTTCCAGGACAAAGATCCAGCTTCATTTTTTCCATAATTTCATCACGTTGGAGTTATATCCTATGAAATGTCTCTCTATAAATCAGCTGTCGAAAACACCACACTGTGGGGCAGAAAACACTTTGTAAATGCATGCAATAAAAGAGGACTGATATAGAAACATTATTGTTGTTGATTCAGGTCAAGGCAGTCAACAAAGGCATTTCCCGATAATTTCATCACTCCACGATTCCATCATTATAAGGCTGTTATTCATCTGTGTAGGGCAGTTGGCATAGGCCTACATGTATCCTATAAAGCACCACATATATACATTTCGTATAGACTATCAAGAAAATAGCCCCTAAAATGCAGGCATCTGCGCAGCAAATGTTAACATGCTTTCAATTCAGAACTGGTGGTAAATGTCCTCATCAATGCTACAAATATACTGTGATTCGCAACTCGTTGCCATGTTGTTTTGGAGGCTATGGTTGTTTTATTTTCCCCCAACATGTTGGATTAGACCCTAGATAAATCCTATAAGGCTGATCGAATGGTTCGCTATTAGGAAACCAAATAGACTAGGCCTTGTAATTCTCCAAATAGCCTACCTATGGCCATGTTTGAGTGCACCACACTGAATATTTTTCAGAAAATAAGTAATAAATGTAGTTTGAATAGCGAACACAATGGATATGAATAAAGCGCGGGGCACGTTACGAGAGGTCAGTCAAAAACATCATTGACTGCCTTTGATCGCCAATGGTGTTGTTCAGCGAAATACTTTCCACCTCAAACTACTGTTTTTAAACGTCCGTTATTCTCATTTGAAAAACAGTGACCAAGGCCTATATGGAGCAAGCATTCAATATGACATTTAAAATGAAAATTGGTGTTGCTGTTTTCGAAAATGACCTTTTCTTCAAATCCTATAACAAAAACATTTTGCGAGAAAAGCCGTCTGGATTGTGAGCATTAACTTGAAATATTTCCTTTTGAAATGACCTATTAGGCCTATTTAATTTGATCATGTGAAATAATGTATTATTAACAAGAGAGTAAGTGAATCTCATTCTTAATTGTCTTTATTGTTGAAACAAACCTCATCAAAATGGCTTTTCTCTGAGGGATTTTCGTTTCTATGGTTAAAGCTATAGCCTACGATCCAATAGGCAGTCACTTCGATTATAGATTGCATCAGACATTTGGAACAAAGGTTGACATCACCGAGCTATTGTTCGAATGTTTGATTTATTTTTGGTTCCCTTTTTGGTTCTATCGATGCTGTAGTACTGACATGTGTAGCCTACCATAACCCAAAACAACGAAGAAACCACAAGCCAATCCTTTTGAACTGTAGGATAATAATATAGCTTACCATTGTCAATGAGACAATAACAATAATTATTAATATTCATACAATCATTAACATAGGCCAAAACAATCACACAAAACCGTTTCGAACCAATAGCCACATAATTATTTATGATTCGCCTATAATTGTTTAAAAATAAATCCCCAAAAATAATAGGGCCTAATGCGTTCCTAATGTATTCTAAAGTGGCCAACCAACGAACAATAACGAAAAAACACTTCAAACACACTCCTAATTGTAATTCAAAAATATTTACCGTGCAAACCCCAGGCATGGAAAAAGGAAATATCGATTAATTTTATGCGCTTACCGTTCCCGACGTCTTGTTGATGCTAGTGTGAAAGTGGAGCCATTTTGTGAGTGGGTCATCCATGTCTGAGGTTTTTTTTAGTGCCGGTGAAGTGCAGTGTGGAACTGGAAGTGAGGTTTGAGTTATTCCTCACTGCGTCCAGCGCGCCCGCTCAGTATGGGGAGCGGAACACGAGCGCAATGTGGCCAGGCGAGATAAGCGCACGGCAGCGGACTCTTCGTTCCTGATAAGCCACTAAACCCATTATTTATGAAATGATTCATTATTATTTGGCTGTCGTAGGCTATATAGGCTTGTGGAGGGCAAAGCATAAAGACATATGGATGCAGCTCCAGTAACTACAACGATGCGAGGAATAGGCAAAAGGTGAATCTATGTGGTTATATTTTCCTGATATTATTCCGCCCCTGGAAAATAAACAAACAAGTCTATAAGGTACAATATGTTTATCTTTGTCGTGCATAAGGCTTAATTTCCAATTAAAATTAGGCAATACAACCCTATAATTTGTAGACCGACACTGATAATAATAGTCATAGGATATAATAATAATAATAGCCTAATAATCATAATTATAAACTAATCATAATCATTAGGCTGTAGTAATATACATTTCAGTTGAATCGAGGCCTATTCTCTAATATTCTATTATATTAATTTCAACATCAGTACTTTGGAGATGATCAATGTGTAATTTTTTTGTTGTCTAAGTTGAATACACAAATGGACCCAATACCAAATGACTTCTGATGCTGGAAGGAATTGTTCACTGTCATTGTTTTTATGTAGCTTATCTATGGGGTAGCCATGCCTGGTATTCGTGGCAAATTTAGCGGGAGTCCCCGGGGGTGACATGGCTGAGAGAGATAAAACCCATATCAGCTCGCTTTCATCGGATAAGCGGAGGGAGAAATCAGCAGTGACGCACCATCACTGGAGGACATACAGCATAGGCTATAGGCTAAATGGTCAGGTATTTTCCACGCTTTTTTTGTTCATTCAAATGAAGGGCGCAACTAGCCTATCATAATTCCGTTTTATTGGAATATATTACCCCATGTTCGATAAGCCTAGTAGGCTACGATTAGGAATATAGGCCTTGGTTTACAGTCTGTGCCTATAGCCTAACCTATATTTGTCGGACCATCAGAGGTGGCAAGGATTAGGCCTATTCTTAAACTTAGTATAATGTATAATAAGACGTACTTGGCCATTAATATGTAGCCTATTCTACAAAGACAAGTTGAGACAGAGTGTGCGACTGTCTTTTTCTTTTTCAAGTGTTCTACTCCAGCACCTCGCCTAAACAGGTGTGCGTTTCTTTCGCCTCCATAGACATATTTACTGACACGTCTAAGCTTCAGACTGTGGAGAAAACGTCCTACGCTAAACGGAACACATTAGAGCCACTTACTTCCATTGATAAAAAAAATCCCCACCAATGTCCCCTCATTCACTAGCTCTCTGTTTTCACGCCTTGAAAGTTGAGTGTCACACAACCTTTGACATAATATCACGTGCTGTGGATGACTGGTCACGACAAGCATCCTCTTACATCCAGTAAAAGCAGACTGGGCAAGCTGTCGGCTATACAAAAAGAGAAAAACAAACACAGCCTATTTCCCAACCTTTTTCGTTAAAGTCAATCGATTGACTGCAGAAGGAGACACTACCACACAAAAAAATAAGAATAACATACGGTAGGTCTATAGCGTTGATGAATAACTTTTGAGAAAGAAATTAACCACCTTGGTAGCGGACTAAACTTCACTCCATTGTGAATTAAGTTTCTGATGAAGTTGACCAACGGCGTGGAGCCGAGACCAGGCTACATCGATTCGCCCAGGTTAAATAACATTTTTAAAAGTAAATTAGGAAACGCCCGCCTTGTACGTGTTTGCCCTCTGTAGTTGCGTGCCTTTCTTTATTTGCCGAAATCCATACGTTTTCAATAAACGTTAATCAAATAGCCTACAACTTTTATTGAAAAAGTCTGGATTTCAGCAAAGAAAGGCGCGCAACTACAGAGTGCAAACATAAGTACAAGGTGAACGTTTGATATATGTATTTTTTAAGTATTAAGTATTGACCTTCGGCGAATCAATGTAGTTGGAGCTAGATTCTACAAAACCTGGTCTCGGGCCCCAAGCTGTTGGTAAAGTTCATAAGAAAGTCCGCTACCTCGGTAGTAGAGATATTTGATGAATGAGCTTTTTCAACAAAGCTTGCAATTAGATTCGCAAGGGAGGCTGTGTGTTAGAAAAATGTCAACTATTGGGTTGAACTGTCATTTAGCAAGTTACCAAATATTGCATAGGACGAGTGAGTGCAGGTTAAACAGGTAGCCTAATTTAATAAACAGATTTCACTATCACCTTCGAAACAATATGTGATTTATTGTGAAATGCAAAATGACCATTAGGTGCAGCATCTTATTTCTCCTCTGTTTTATTTGACATCCGTTTGGATTTACCAGTACTTACATTTGCCTGAATCTTCAAAGACTAGGCCTAATAATGGACAAATATAATTAGGTTGATTATGTCCTTCCTTTGGTTCTCCCAGAGTTAAACAAATCTCTCATTATGCTTGCTTATTTCCATTCTCGTGTTTTCGTCATGACATCATCACAGGGCAGTGTCCAGTGTTTTTTAATTTATTGAAATGGATAATGGAATATTCCAGTATTGCATTGCTCATCGCTGGTTTCGACGGAGTCATGAGACCTGACACCTGATCCAGGGTCAGTCCAGCCACTGCCTCCCCGTTCACCTCCAGGATCTCATCCCCAGCGCCCAGGAACCGTCCCCTACCTGCTCCACATACACACCTGAGATGAGAGAGAGGGGTGGAGAGAGAGGGGTGGAGGGAGGGCGATAGAGGGATGGAGATAAATGGGGCTCTGGTAAGCTCTAGGAGAAGGGTCCCATCAGGGAAGTCCTGGATGACAAGCCCCATGGGACCTCTTCCACACTCAGGGCTCTCTGGATCACTAGAGATAGTAGGATACAGACATTCCGGTGAAATGTAGTGGGGGTATATATTTACCTTCATGAAAAATTAGTGGCAGTTGTCAAAATCGGGCTCCTATTGGAAATTGGGTTCTTACAATAATCAGGCTATATGGTTTGTATAAACACAAGGCATTTTGCCAAGTCAAACATTGCCTAGTGTGAAATAAGGTCTACAATCTACACTGAACAAAAATATAAACGTAACATGCAATCATTTCAAAGACTTTCCCGAGTTACAGTTCATATGAGGAAATCAGTCAATTGAAATACATTCATTAGGCCCTAATCTATGGATTTCACATGACTGGGAGTACAGATATGCATCTGTTGGTCACAGATACCTTTAAAAAACATGTAGGGGCGTGGATCAGAACACCAGTCCGTATTTGGTGTGACCACCATTTGCCTCATGCAGCGTGACACATTTCCTTCGCACAGAGTTGATCAGGCTGTTGATTGTGGTCAGTGGAATGTTGTCCCACTCCTCTTCAATGGCTGTACGAAGTTGCTGGATATTTGTTTTTATTCCCCCAAAAATATTTCACCTTTATTTAACCAGGTAGGCCAGTTGAGAACAAGTTCTCATTTACAACTGCGACCTGACCAAGATATAGCAAAGCAGTGCGACAAAAACAAAAACACAGAGTGCAAATGAAGTAAGGAGGTAAGGCAATAAATAGGCCAATAGTGGCAAAGTCATTTCAACTGAGCAATTTACACTGGAGTGATATTCTGTATGTGCAGATGACGATGTGCAATTCGAAATACTGGTGTGCAAAAGAGCAGAAAAACAAAAACAAATATTGGGATGAGGTAGGTAGTTGGATGGGCTATTTACAAATGGGCTGTGTACAGCTGCTCCAACTATTGGCTGGAACTGAAACACGCTGTCGTACACGTCGATTCAGAGCATCCCAAACATTATCATGCATCACGAGGTGATGGCGGCAGATGAATGGCACAACAATGGGCCTCAGGAGCTTGTCACGGTAATACTGCGCATTCAAATTGCCATTTATATGCAATCTTATTCGTTGTACATAGCTTATGCCTGCCCATACCATAACTCCACCTGGGGCACTCTGTTCACGTTGACATCAGCAAACCGCTCGCCCACATGACGCCATACACGCCGTCTGCTATCTGCCCGGTACAGTTGAAACCGGAACTCATCTATGAAGAGCATACTTCTCCAGTGTGCCAGTGGACATTGACGGGGAGCATTTGCCCACTGAAGTTAGTTACTACGACGAACTGCAGTCAGTTCAAGACCGTGGTGAGGACAACGAGCAGGCAGATGAGATGGTTTCTGACAGTTTGTGCAGAAATTCTTCGGTTGTACAAACCTAAAGTTTCACCAACTGTCCGGATGGCTGGTCTCAGACGATCCTGCAAATGAATAAGCCAACTGTGGAGGTCCTGGTAAGGCATGGTTACAAGTGGTCTGTGATTGTGAGATCGGTTGGACGTACTGCCAAATATTCTAAAATTACATTGGGAGGCGGCCTATGGTAGAGAAATTAACATTAAATTATCTGGCAACAGCTCTGGTGGACATTCTTGCACTCAGCATGCCAATTGCACACTACCTCAAAACTTGAGACATCTGTGGCATTGTGTTGTGTGACAGAACTGCATATTTTAAAATGGCCTTTTATTGTCCCCAGCACAAGGTTCACCTGTGTACTGATCATGCTGTTTAATTAGCTGTTTGATATGCCACACCTGTCAGGTGGATGGATTCTCTTGGCAAAAGTGAAATGCTCACTAACAGGGATGTAAACAAATTTGTGCACACCATTTGAGAGAAATAAGGTTTTTGTGCATATGGAATGGCATTTGTTCAGTGTAGATTAAGAAGAACTGCGTGTGTTTGTAGTGTTGTCAAAAAGGATGACAGTATTCACATTCCCCCTTTTCCTTTATGTTCCATATGTTGTCCTGAAATTTCTTGATTGGAATTGAATTTCTGTTTCATTATAGTTTTTTTTTACCATTTGAAAGATTGGAAAGTACAGAGTACTATTGGCAGAGCTAGTTGATTTAGAGCCTATACACAATGATAAATCTCTTTTGTCCTTCTCTCTCCCTCTCTCCACACACACACACACACACACACACACACACACACACACACACACACACACACACACACACACACACACACACACACACACACACACACACACACACACACACACACACACACACACACACACACACACACACACACACACACACACACACAGTACCTGGGTGCTAGGCTTTAAGGCACGGGCACCCCTCCCAGAATGGTTGAACGCTCCACTCTCCTCTCCAGACGCTGCACAGAGAGGCTTCCGAAGCTGGGCCAGTGGGGACACCTGGTGACAGAGAAGCACATTGCAACAAGGTGTCATCATCAGTGCAGTTGATGTTGTCCCCTGAGTGCTGACAGTCACAGACAGTCTCTTGTATGTCAGCCATGCAAATACATCTCAACATGAACATGTTAAAGAATGGTATAAGAGTAAAGTGCCATAGGCCTTTCTGTTGCTTAATGAGTTAGTGAGAATGCAACTGAGCTGACCTGAATTGAAGGACTGATGCTTACTGTGCACCGTGCCTGTAGTGAGGGGGTCCTCTGCTGGCGGGCGTTGGGGTGAAGCCTGTGGGTGTGGCTGGGTGAGGCGGAGCTGGCCAGAGGCGCTGAGATACTGAGCTGTTCCATGCTGGTGGAGCGCCCTCCCTTCACCAGCCTGCCCACACTGTGCAGCTCAACGAAGGAGAAGAACCGTCGCAGTGAGAGTTTGGGTCTACCATCCCACTCTGCCATAGACCTCCCACATACGTTACCAACGTGTACAGACAGAGCATCCTGGAGGTGTGTTTTGGGTCATTGTCCTTGTCCAAATGACAGTCCCACTAAGCGCAAACCAGATGGGATGGTGTATCACTGCAGAATGCTGTGGAAGCCATGCTGGTTAAGTGTGCCTTGAATTCTAAATAAATAACTGACAGTGTCACCAGCAAAGCACCATCACACCTCCTCCTCCATGCTTCACGGTGGGAACCACACATGCGGAGATCATCCACTCACCTACTCTGCATCTCACAAAGACATAGTGGTTGGAAACAAAAAGACCAAAGGACAGATTTCCACCGGTCTAATGTACATTGTTCGTGTTTCTTGGCCGGTGCAAGTCTCTTCTTCATATTGGTGTCCTTTAGTAGTGGTTTCTTTGCAGCAATTTAACCATGAAGGCCTGATTTACAGTCTCCTCTGAACAGTTGATGTTGAGATGTGTCTGTTACTTGAACTCTGTGATGCATTTATTTGGGCTGCAATCTGAGGTGCAGTTAATTTGAATGAACGTATCCTCTGCAGCAGAGGTAACTCTGGGTCTTCCTTTCCTGTGGCAGTCCTCATGAGAGCCAGTTTCATCATAGTGCTTGATGTTTTTGTGACTGCACTTGAAGAAACTTTCAAAGTTCTTGAAATTTTCCGGATTGACTGATCCTCATGTCTTAAAGTAAGGATGGACTGTCGTTTCTCTTTGCTTATTTCTTTTACCAAATAGGGCTATCTTCTGTATACCACCCCTACCTTGTCACAAAAAAACTGATTGGCTCAAACGCATTAAATTCCACAAATGAACTTTTAACAAGGCACACCTGTTAACTAAAATGCATTCCAGGTGACTACCTCATGAAGCTGGTTGAGAGAATGCCAAGAGTGTGCGAAGCTGTCATCAAGGCAAAGGGTGGCTAATTTGAAGAATCTTAAATATATTTTGATTTGTTTAACACTTTTTGGATTACTACATGATTCCATATGTGTTATTTCATAGTTTTGATGGCTTCACTATTATTCTACAATGTAGAAAATAGTACAAATAAAGAAAACCCCTGGAATGAGTAGATGTGTCCAAGCTTTTGACTGGTACTGTATATATAAACTGAACAAAAATATAAACTCAACATGTAAAGTGTTGGGCCCATGTTTCATGAGCTGAAATAAAAGATCCCAGAAATGTTCCATATGCACAAAAATCATATTTCTCTAAAAAGTTTTTCACTCATCTGTTTACGTCACTGTTAGTGAGCATTTCTCCTTTGCCAAGATAATTCATCCACTTGACAGGTGTGGCATATCAAGAAGCTGATTAAACTGATTCCTCTCCCAGAATCAGGACCTCCCCGATGGTGACCGCTGCCACTTTGGGGCAGCCACTGCTGGGCTGTTCTAGTTGGGGGATCCCATCTGATTGAGCTGGTAGGACACAGCGAGTGACCTTCTTCCCCTGATTCTCCTCCGCGTTTCCGGGCTGGGCCGTAGCAGTCTGTGGTTCGGGCACCGGAAGATCCCTAAGATTAGATCCACAATCTTTTCATTTCCTCACCAACATCGCTGACTCCGTCACCTGGGTAGAAACAGCATTCGTGAAACTGACGTCCTCCAGTATTGGAGTAGGGCCTGTAATGCTGATTCTACGCTCTGTCTTCTTTTCTAGAATGCCCTTGGATTTCTGGCCCGTGGCCCGCCCACTCTCCTGATCCAGGTAGCAAGACTCCGCTTCGTTCTCTGATTCGTCCTCAAACCGCACCGGCGTGGGCGAGTTCTCATACCGACGATTATGTGTGTGTGTGTCAGTTTTCCTAATACCATTTGTTGTGAATGGATCCCACTGATACAGTATAAGAGCGGATTTCAGGAACAAAATAACCATTACGTAAATGCCATGGTGTAAGCCATAGAGCAGTCTCTATATCTCTAAACTACCCACTCTGTGTTTCCAATCAGAAACCAGAGTTATGATTCTGAAACGATCAGTCATTGGTAGTTGGGTCGTTCCACGAAATGAGTGCCTTTTGCATCCCTTTGATATTTTAAGTGGAAATTGTGCATCAATACTGAATTTCAAAAGCCTGTTACATGAAATAAAGTGCCCTTTAATATAGACCACTTGGATCATTCAATAAATCAGATTTTGTATATGAATAAAGGCTCCATCAACCTTGTGCCAATTCTAGGAAGATTTCAAACCACTTCATCCAAAAAATGTCTCCCAAGTTTTCACTGTCATTGTAAAGCACTAGCTATTTTGTTGCTTTGACGAAGTCATTTCTGATGATGATTATTTATTATGATTAGTTTACGCCTGTCCCTCATTCTCAGGTCAACCTTGTTATGTGAACTGAAGTTTTAATATGGTGAAACTATTCTTTTTTTTATTGTTATATAGAAATATTAAACACCTAAGTCAAATCAGAGTGTAAAAACAGGTGAGCTGGTAAAAAAAAAAAAAAAAATTTAAAAAGGGCAATTTTCTGGTGTTTTGTGGTGGAAAACTGAGCTGGTCGAGCATAACAAGTCAACCCTGTTACCCGTAGACAGACAGGCTAGAAATTACAGTTTTTTTTGTGAAACCTGCCTTCAATTGCCACTCTCTGTTGCACACAAAAAGCTTCCATTCCTGCTGTCACGAGCAGATTTATGGCTGATTTATTATTAAATTGTCAACCCTTTTACGGTCAACCCTGTTAATTTATTTGGTACTTAATAGGCACTTACTATAGTACTTTTTAAATTTAAGCTCTTGAGATGGGAAAGCATGTTTTTTTATTATGTTAAACATGTGCTCTTTATGACAGAATGTAAACATTTTGTGAAATAAATCAAAAGGGTTTTTTGGAACAAGTTACACTTCTCAAAAGATACAGGTAGTCAGACAGGTGAACAGAAGAGGGTGTTGATAGAGATCGACAAAGGAACAAATACAGTTGATTGACAGCAGGGCACAGCTGGCTTACGGGTTATATATCTGGGCAGAATGGGCACGGCGGGTTGGGGGGCGTTCCCCTTTGGCGTGATTGAAGTGTGCTTTTAACCAAGCCTTCTCCAGCAGTAGCATGGCCCACTCGTGTCTGGGGCTCAGGGGAATTTTGTCAGGGTTGACGTGTGACCTGTCAATCACATAGAGACAGAGGGTAAATGGGAGAGGGAGATATAGAAATAGTAATATATATATATATATATATATATATATATATATATATATATATATATATATATACTGTATATAGGTGATATAAATGTCTTACCAATCATTGCCAGGAGAGGGCGCAATCACCCTGTGGGATACTTGAATAGTTTATTGGGATGATTTGGGATCAGGGTTGTCTTTAAGCTAGTAATTGAAGTGGCAACATGTTTGTTTATTGATTGATCATAGATATGGAAAGATAGCACCCCTTTTATCTTCGTAAAGGCGTCTTCTGTTACAGCATGGGCAACACCATTGGGGGCTAGCTCCATTTTAAAGTAGTCAATTTATTATTCTTCTATTGGTGTATTAGCAGTTTTTAAATAAATGCTGGAGTATGTATAGTCTGAACAGTTTTAAAGCTGCTAACCTGGTTGGAATTCTGTGATTCTTCCTTATTAACCCATAGCAAGTTCCACCTAGTTGACTACTTCGAAATTGTGAAAGTCCTCAATGGTGCTACCCATGCTAAAGCAGGCTTTTGGTCCAAGTGCGCCATCTATCTACCTCTATGATGTTGCTACAACACCATTGAAGAATGCAGTTGCCCTACCCTTTACTGAATCCTCGCCTTACATAATTGATGGCAGCGGTGGGATCCGAACCCACACGAATTAAGTGTATTTTTTTCCCGACTCATTTGCCTGCACCACACATCTGGGGCCTTCAGTTGTACCGAGCTGATTCTGCACCGGTACATATCCAGAGAACATCATATGCCCTACGGATAGACTTATAGAGAGTGGAGCTATGAACGCCCGAATCTTCAACGTTAAGCCTTCTTATATCAAATCAGATAGGACTGGAGCATGGTGGCGAGCATTAGGAGAGGAGCGTCATATGCCCAACAGCGTAGCTTAGCCCCTGTATTGTACTTTATCCACTGTATTCCACTTGATCCTCTGCTCTATCTGCTTTAGTGGCCAAGAGAGCATGACACACCCTTATCCTTGTCATCTGCATACTCATCCACTCCTGGATGTAAGGAAGCTGTTGTGTCTGTAGCTTAGCTTTGTGATGCTTCGTATTTACCCACTACTTCCACTCTCACGGGAGAGGTGTGATCGGATGTCATATGCTTTCTTAGCATCTTTGCTGTAGCCTATGTTTCAATCTGTAGCTCTGACAAAAATGAGTTTTCCATCTGTGGCCAGCCTGCTTTCATTGATTTGTTCAAAGTGATTTACGCTTCAACCATGTCCCTCGGGGCAATGCAACGTTCAGGTGTGCATGATGCTAGTGAGGACAACGTTTTATTTTTGAACCAAATAAAGAATATATAGGGGGGCAAAACTATCCCCCATAAAGGTAGTTGAACCCCCATCCATCCTTGCACACACACCCACCCCACTTTTCTATGCAGACAGACACTAGTGTGATATTCCTTACCGGGCCAGCACTTGTTGTAGAATGGCTGAATCCCACTCATGGTCCCGCAAAGGCAGATGTGTCTAGAGACACTGGAAACAAAAAAGAGACCTTTCACCATTAAAATAAATCTTTCCAAACTTAGTTCCATGCCATGCAAATGGACCGTCATGCATCCGTTGCAACAAATCCAAAGGAACCGTTCAACTCAACAAGCTTAGCATTAACACAAATGCTATTACATTGTTACGCAAAGCCACTTTCAATTCACATGGTTGACGTTTAGGGGTGAAGATGCATCAAGATACATTTACATGGTGGGATATTTGAGAAACTTTGGTCACAGTTTAGCTCTAACGCAAACTGAGCAGCAGAAGTGCATTGTTAAAGCATGTATGCAGGTACTAAAACTGCGGAGGGCTTTACTCAGCCATTAAGGTTGAAGGTAAGCCACACATCACATCAAACCCATGGAACGTCCCCAAGCTCATCTCGGATCCTAATGCCTGTCAAATTCATGGGCCTTACAGATCGGTATTAAAACATTAACATCTGACTGTGCCATGCACTCCGTGTCACTGTGGTTCAACTTTAACCCCACCCCGCACAATCACACGCGTACAAACAAACAAACGCACCCATGGGCAGACGCAAAGAAGGACATAAACAGACTCGCCCCTCCCCAGAGTGCTAATAATAGCTCCACAACACCAACACATCTGTTCCTCTAAGTGCTCCTGGTGGTGGGAGGTACTCACGGAAACAGAAACCATAGAGCTCTGATCGTCTGACACAAGATCTGAGACTGGGCCCCAGACTGAACAGTTCTAAGCACATTTTATAATGAAGGGATTTACTTCATCAACGACGCCTGGTTTGCTTACAAAACAATTGACATTCACTTGAAAAGGAGGTGCATCTAAAAGGTGAAACTAAGCCCTCCTTCCCAATCCCAGCATTATCGAGCAAATGATTTGTGTTCCAAAGCTGGACCTATTTGTTTACCTCCCACACTCTTGATGAACACTCTGTCCCACAGCACACGTGCTACCATGTACCATGTTCTTCAACCATGAGCGGTCAGCAAGGGGAATTTAGTATCTATCTTTTTCAGTTAACTTCTCCAAGTACCCAGACTTGTCTTACAACAAGGCGTACCAACATTTCATATCTTCACTGGAACTTCATGATCATGCCATCTCTGTTGTCTATCTGGTCGACACACAGGTACAGGATGTCCACGGCACCTTTCTCTTCCCCTCTCCGGGTAGCAGTGCAGGCTGTCCGAACATAGCATGTCCCAACAGCCCTTGTCCTTGTCCTTGAGAGGGTGGCATTAACAGGGGGTTTGTCCTTCAGAGATACAAATGACGAGGCTATGGGCATCGTAGTCTGAGTGCCTACGGTAGACTGAGTGGCTACTCCGTTCAGAGTCTCTGAGCGTGCCACCCTGCAGAAGCCTTTAGGGGGTGCCCAGTGTCTGTGAGAGGAGGGAGATGAGGAGGAAGATGAGGCAGAGGAGGACGAAGAAGCAGGTTTTGGAGAAGGAGGGGGGTCCTCCATCTTTCCGCCGGTGCTGTCCGACTGGATGTTGTCCAAGCTCTCCAAGCTGGCCCCCTCCCCGAACCCACGAGGCTGCCCTGGCACACATCCAGCCAGGCCTCCCCTCTCCCCCTTCTCTGCCCCCTTCCCCATGGTACCCCTGCTCTCCTGCTCCCTCTGTGGTTCAGTCAGGTAGGTGTTGAGCTGTACCCTGGCCACCATCTTCTGCACCACATCGTCTTCACTACTGCTGGACCTCCTCCTTTGGTCAAAGCACCGGGAGGGCACGGGCAGTGGCACCTCCCCCTACTGCGGGCCTTCTGCCTGGGACGAGACAGGCCCCCCTGCCTGGAGCTCTAAGGCCCTCTTGTCCTCCCACTCGCTCTTTCTCTATCTCCCGCTGGATTTCTGGGAGAGTGCCTTCACCTTGGACTGCAGGTCATGGACGGCAGAGCCTGGAGCAGAGGGGGAGGAGGGGGAATGTAAGGGAGAGGATGCAGAGAGTGTGCCAGGCTCGAGGACGAGGCTCAGGAGGAAGCCCCGGTCATCAGAGGCTTTTGTCCAATGCGAAGAGCTGGCAGAAGGCGATATTTGTGTGATTTGCACCTCCATTAGCTGACAAGGCAAAGAAAACAAGTTTGATTGGAACCTAATGAGGAGAAAGGGATCACTAATTGTTGCAGGCAGCTGGTAAAATAGACTCACTAGAACTAGGATATCTGAAGTAGTGAATTTAATTTAATGTCTACCCTTTATCAAATGATTACTACATAGGATAATGGATAATCATTTAGAATGGAAATAAGCCACCAGTACATAAGAAACATATGTGTGATAGCTGGCATTGTACTGACCATATCAGAAAGTGGTGTTGCCATAAAAGACATGGGATGAAGACATTAAAATATATATAAAAAAGTGCATTACTTGTAATTTTGTTCTATTTTTCTTTATGATCAGCTGCAGACTGATTAGGCACAGAATTTGTCCAGTTGTACTAATAAAAGTAAATAGTACAAGAACAACAATGATCTGTTACTAAGCATCCAACTGTAGGCTATCGCACATGAATGAATGACCTATTTGCAACTGAAAGAATTCCCCTGACATTGAGTTTCAAGTGTACCAGAGGATAGAAATACACTATCACAAAATAATTTCAAAATGACTATAAAATATTTGAACAAGGTCAATAACCTACCCGGACAGATGTAATCCACCACCCTTGAAGAAAACTTGTGAATCGGTCCAATTCGACCATTTACACGTTCTCTCTCTGAAAATGTAGTTAATTTAATCTGATTGTCATAAGGTTCCATGACTTTGTCCACACAGGGCATCTGAACACACAATATACTTTTTGATGATTTTCATTAAACTTTGGGTGTTTTATTTAACATTTGTGCCCCTGTGGTGTTCCTGGTAAAAAAAAAAGAAAAAAAAGACCGGTCATTAGAAATGAATGAGTGAGACTAAAATTGGTGTTTAAAATTGAGTTCAGGCACATGCCCATTCATCAGATGGTCACATTTCCTCTCCCAGACCCCCACATGCATGTATGTTTGAGCACACACCTCACTCCCCTTCTTGGCATCCATGGCAACCTCCACCGGAAACTTTCACCCAATAGAATTTTTCCCCCACGGGAACCACACCTGCTGGCATTCTCACAAACAATCGCAACATTGCTGTATTCAACGGAGAGCGATGCTATGCTACTAGTCTCAGTCATTAATATAAATCGCCATGCCAACTCTGATATAAATGTTTTTCTCAAAGTTGCGGGGATGTCACGTGTATTACTCGTGTAACAACCAGCATTAAGAAACGTCTATTCAATCAAATAAGCCTCACGTAGAAAATAACCCATTCCTTTTTTTGGGACCAAATTCGAAACTCTCATTGATCTCCATACAAAAAAGCATTGCTTGGTAGGCGAAAAACGCCACCTACTTGGAGGGACACATATTTTCCACCGACATGGGCCGCTACCGCTTCCTCTGGCTATATCCACTAGACGTGACAGATGGCGATGCTGCCCGACATGTTTGCTGTGCACTGGCATTCTCCCACCAACCGGGGGTGCAGTCGCTCATCGCCCACCTCAAATGTTAGCTAACAAGCCAGACACTCAGTTGACACCCTCAAACTTCGGCAGCAGCCAAGCTGCATAGGCGACATGGCTTCCGATAAAACAACACAAGATTTTTCTAAAGACAGATAAAAGTCTTCCAAGTGTTTTGGAATGAGTGAGTAATTTGTGCATGTAAACGCTAAAATGTTATGAACCGTGAACAATACATGTTCGTTAACGACGCCTAGTTTCTGAGCTAGCCTAGCCAGCTGGCATGACTGAGAGCTAGCATCCCACTCAGCTCGCTAACTACGTAGTAGTATGTTAACTGGCTTATTTAATTTACTCGCCAACAACATTCTGCAACCTGGTTTAGTAATTAGATTGCCACACAACGATAGCTAGCTAAATATTTGATATTCAGTTAACTAGACGTCTACTACAGTAAAACGGTAGTGTTAAATATAGCTAACGTTAACTAGCTTAGCTAACACAATTTTAGCTATTGCCACATGAAATGGCTTTACGTTATCTAGCTAGCACGATTTCCCTTGTAGTTAGCTATTTGTTTTACTTGTAATGTTAATGTGGCTAGTTTAACAGCCCGCTAACTTACCTAGTTTCTTTAACTAAATTCGTTTCATGCGTTTTTGTTTTCGTTTCAGTCATGAAAGCATCTAACGTTAGCTAGATATCTAAGGTTGTTTACCATATATAGTAGCCAGTTAGCTAATTGTCGCTCGAATTTAACTCAACTATTTAGCGACTTGCCATAAAGCTAGTTAGACGTGTTGTGTTGCGTGGTTAACTAATTGGTATTTGAAATAAAACGCATGAGTATATAGAAGCTGTAGCTAAACTTGCAGGATCAAATTGTTAGTTAGCTAATTCTGCGCAGTATAAGTTGGTTAACTAGCTACGTCAAGTAGCTAGCGTTGTCGCCTCTTTGTCCACTAAGCTAGCCAGGCCACAGGCTAACAACGTCAGTCGTTGTTTTGATCGGTCATTTGGCCGTCTGGGTGGCCAGCCATTCATTATGTATCTGAAGGCTGAATTTTCTGGCGCTTTGAAAATGATTGAACCACCCAGAACAGGTTTAATCAGGTAGTTGGCTGGTTAACTAAAGACGACACTGCTGGATGGCAATCATGCTAACGTTACTAACTAACTATTCAGCTTGCCGGTGGTGGATTGTCTCTTTACCTAGCCATTTTGAATTTGTAAGGCAGCAGTATTGAACTGACTTGCCTGACTTGCCTTGCCTTAATCAGAAAATATTCTCTAGGCGTGTTCATTGAAGCTATTCAGATTGTGCCTGGTATAATTTTAATGAAAATATAGTTAGCCAGACGTTAACGTTTCTCTGTCAGCTAAGTATCGTTAGTTGGCTAACAGGACACTGGCCAATGGATTTGTCCAACCTTATTTTATTGTAGCTAACGTTAGTTAAATGTAGCAATTATTGCTTGATCTGTGCTAAGAGAAATTAGATCCACTTTATCAGCTCCTGTAACTTGGGTTGTTTGTTATGAGAAGTGTAGCTATGCAAATAGTTGCCAGCCATAAATGTAAAGAATGACGGTTTGAGTCATCTGTTGTGTGAAAGTAATTGGCTCGGCTAATGTTACATTGTGCAAGAGTCACTGTCAACACAATATAACCCACAGGCTTTTAACCAATGATGTATATAGAGTTCGCCAGTTTGTAGTCCTAAAACCCGGAAATGAGTTACCTTTGGTTAGTTAACATCGATATGGGGGAAATAATACGTTTAATAACCTCCAGCCTTATTTTCGGCATTTAACACATGTTTAGGATATTTTTTTTATACGTTTTGTTCTATGAGATTATAGCAGTCAGTTAACATAACCTTTATGAATTATGAAGCCTTTATTTGCTTTTTCTTACAACATAAATTCTTAAAAATTCACAAGGGACATTAGCTGATAAAGATTCTCATAATCAAATGTTTAAAGATTTCCTACGCTTGTGTCTACCACAGACCTTATTTTCAGCGTTTATCCAAAAATGGCATTAATTTTCCTCAAAGCTTTGTCCAACAAACCATGGTGGTGTTAGTGCCTACAAAAAGAAGCCATTACTATTTCTCTCTGCAAACCCTGGATTACAGATGCTATGTATTGCCAATGGATAGGCTGTGAAGCCACCGGTCGGCCATATTGGCACTACCCAGTAGGAGTGGTCCTTTATAGGAATTAATGGAATTCTACAGTATTTCAATTACATGTTTCAAGGAGAAAATTACATGTATTTAAGTATTTTTGTTGTTGTAGTGGGGACAGTAACATTAGCAGTCTCAAATAATTATACTTCATCGAATGATTTTATAAATGTTTTCATTTTGTAGTTTTGTGTTTAGCTCACATATATATCAAATTATTCATTAAGGTGTCTGTAATATAATACATGTGTCCAAAAACGAATGTAGACATTAATAAATGGATTTCTATAGCTTCAAAAATGTTTTACAATGGAGGAGTGCCAAGATGGAGACATGGTGACTTCAACCCTATTTGTCTTCTAGTTTATATATAATCCATTGCTTTTATCCCACTATGATTGTTTTCCTTCTCTTTCAGGATTTGTGACGTGATGCGCATCCACGATGTGTGACATTTGAAGAACAATTGAGTTCGGAAGAAAAATCTTGATTCCAGTGGAATCTTAAAATATTTTTTTAACACTTGCACACACACCCACCCAACCCCTACACACGCTGCCCAGCCATGCCCGTGCAAGCCCCACAATGGACAGAGTTCCTGCTGTGTCCCATTTGCACTCAGACGTTCGAGGAGACGGTGCGGCGGCCCATTTCGCTGGGCTGTGGCCACACAGTCTGCAAGATGTGCCTAAACAAGCTGCACCGCAAGGCCTGCCCCTTCGACCAGACGGCCATCGCCACTGACATCGAGCAGCTGCCCGTCAACACAGCCCTGCTGCAGCTGGTGGGGGGACAGGTGAGTTGTGAGACCTGAGAGAGGGGCGTCAGGATTGGAGGGGGGTGGCTCAATTCAGTTAGAATCTGTTCGTTGCGCTGTCCCACCACAGTGTTCCCCCTTTTCTATTACAGATGAGGTGCCAAGGTCTCCAGGGTTAGGGATACAGGATCATGGGAATTCTACCAACAGAATAGTATTGGAGATGAATCCATCAGATGTGATAGTTAGGAGCTGATTGTTGATGTTTAGGGTGAAGAAACAGTAGTTAATGATAAGAGGAGGACCTAGCTAATGGGGAGTTATTTGGGATCTGTGTTGTTCAGAGATCTTTCTGGTCAGTAGTTGTGGTGCATGTACCTGGCCTTAAAGGTAGGGACGGGCATGAGTACTCGAACGCACGTCTCAACTCTATCTTTAACCCAGAGATCACGTTTTTCTTTAAATACTGCAATACTATTTGTCAGATTTATTTCGTAACTCCTGCTCTACCCAATAAACATTCCCACACACCAACACACACATAATATCCACACACATTTATACTGACTGCGCACACACACTCGCATACAATCATCATTTACGCTCCTGCTACACTGTTTATCATACATCCTGATGCCTAGTCACCTTATCCCTTATACATATCTACCTCTCTCACTCCAGTATTCCTGCTCATTGTAAATATGGTACTGGAACTGACCCTGTATATAGCTTCTAACTTTCTCGTTCTTATTTTATTGTGTGGTTTTGTTCGACTTTATCTGCATTGCTATTAATTACTGCGTTGTTGGATTTAGAGCTTGCAAGAAATTTCACCTTGTGCACGTGACATTAACATAAAAAAATGTTTATTGTCAGAGATGGATTAACTATCCCCGTACAACTTATTTAACATTCAAAAATCTAAATGACATCTATTTTATGTCAAGTGCTTCTGATTGGCTGTGGGGTGTCTGTTTCAGGCGCATAGCGCAAAGTGGGGTCTATCAGCATGGTGGCCAAACGCAGTGAGGTTTGGAAGCAAGGTATTTTGATCAAACTGATGAAACCCATGTGCAATGCAAACTATGCAATATCAAGCTCTCCTATCACAGCACATCTAGTTCCATAAGAAATCATACGCTTATCAAGCACAAAGAGACGTTCTCAGAGGGGACAAGTAGCAGAAATCTCGCATCACGTCTTTTGCCACCGCAAAGGACTGCCGTGACCCTATCAGAGCCGAGCAGGTAACACAGCTCATTACAGTTTCAATGAATGATTCTCAAATGGCACTTGTTTTTATTAACTGAATATGTATGGGGAAATTTGATTTCAGCTCATATTTAATTACTTAAGCTACCATTACATAGTCCTTTTGATTCCTAACATAAGGCTTGTACAAGCAAGAGCCACTGCTGAGGTTACTGCCTCTTTTGAAGATTGTGTTCCACGCTATAATATAACCAGTTGATACGGTTTCAGTAAATTAATCTTAAATGGCACTGTTTTCTTGACATATAAATATAGATATATATATATATATGGGTAAATGTAACAATTAGGATTTATCTGTAATGGTTCTGATGTAATGGCTATGACAAATTTGGCATGTTGCGCGCTGTACTCGGAACAGTCAAAAAAATGTCAAATGCCCATCCCTACTTAAAGGTGTGTCAGAGATGGTCTGAGAGTAATAGCCTATTCAGTTATGATCACTAGCTATGTTTCTATTAATTTGTCCAGAGATTTTTTTTTTTTTTTTTTTTGTCAACATTTAGGAAGTTCACAAAGAAATTAGATGTGACAATTGCCCGCAAGGGTGAGTTACCATTTAGCTATCTTGTTGATTAAAAACTGCTGGACGTAATGAATTCACACCTATTTAAAAAAAAAAAAAAAAAAAACAGCAGTCACCTCAGGTAGCCTGCGAAAACCAGCATGGATAGAATGCAATAATTTACATATTTGCCGTATTCTAATAATTGTGTTCCAACGTAGCACCACGGTCCGTGCCATGGTGAAACTTGCACTCCTGTAGATCTGAAATAATTTGATGGTGAAACTTGCCAGCCAACCAGAAAGCAAGCTAAAGCAGTTCAGGCATTCTTGAAAGTCAGGACAACCCTTGTCCTGTAAATATATATATTTTTATATAGTTAAAATAGATTTAGCAAGCAGTGGGTATTTAGAATTAAATGTGGAGTGGAGCTTCCAAACTTATTTTGCAATCAACATTTATAAGAAACTATTTGTTGCAAATAAAGTTTAACTAAAGAAAAATCCACCCTTGACTCCTGGTTGTGCTGCTGCTCCAGTTTCAACTGTTCTGCCTGTGGCTAATTTTTTATTTACCTGTATTTAACTAGGTGAGTCAGTTAAGAACAAATACTTATTTTCAATGGCGGCCTAGGAACAGTGGGTTAACTGCCTTGTTCAGGGGCAGAATGGCAGATTTGTACCATGTCAGCTCGGGGATTCAAACTTGCAATCTTTCGGTTACTAGCCCAACACTCTAACCACTAGGCTACCCTGCCTGCCCCTGACCTGATCACCGGATGTGCTACCTTGTCCTGGTCCTGCTGTTTTCAACTCTCTCTACCGCACCTGCTGTATTGACTTCTGAATGCTCCGCTATAAAAAGCCAACTGACATTTACTCCTGAGGTACTGACCTGTTGCACCCTCTAGTCTAAAACCACTGATTTATTATTTGAACCTGCTGGTCATCTATGAACGTTTGTTCTTCAAGATGTTCAATCTGGCCTTAAATGGCCATGTACTCTTACAATCTCCACCCAGCAAAGCAGGAAGAGGACTGTCCAACTCTCTAGGTTTCTTCCTAAATTCCTTCCTTTCTAGGGAGTTTTTCCTAGCCACTGTGCTTCTACATCTGCGTTGCTTCCTTTTTGGGGTTTTAAGCTGGGTTTCTGTATAGCACTTTGTGACATCTGCTGATGTAAAAAGGGCTTTATAAATACATTTGATTGATACATGTTGTCGCTCCTTTAGAAAATGTATTCTATCTCTGCCGTTTCCATTACAGATTGCTTTTGTGGAATAAACCTGGGTCAATGGAAACCTGACTATATATTAAATCACAAAAGGCAGTTTCGGTTTGGGATGTTACTCACCAGGGCGTCTCTCGCTTTTTTTATTGGATTGTTTTTTGGGGCGTGGTGATGGCACAGTAGTGTTGTGGGATCGCTAATGTTGTCGACGTGAAAGGACATTGTTCTGATGCAAAGGGGTGTGGCAGATATCGATACATTTCTTTTGTGAAGTTGCCAGGTGGCCTGTCAGGTAACATTACTATTACTGCCAAGACGCGCTGTCATCACACTGTTTCCTCTGTCACTCTTAACAATCTGTGATACAATTTGACTGGAAGTGTCAACACATAGCCAGCCAAGGGTGTCCAAGATTCTATAGCTGTGAAGTTGGGTCAATTCTCTCTGCTCAGTGTGTGTCTATGCCCATTGACATACAGGTTTTTTTCCAGGCTCAAAAGGGGGCTTAGGTGGCAGGTGTGTGTGGTCAGTGCAATTGTGTATATTACATTTTGTTTTATTTGATTGCTTTATTATTTCTAAAAATGATCATCTCTATAGAGCTGCTGCCTCTGCTGTCTGACAATTTCTCTTTTGTAGTTTGTACTTTTTATGACTGTGGAATACCAACTATCAATCACTCAGATCATGTATTTTCATGCAGAGATACCTCAGGATGCAACAGCTGCTGCTCTATCACCTCCCGATCACTGAGGTGATCGTGAGGCCCACCCATGGCTGCACCCCTGGCCAGTCATGTGAAATTCATAGATTAGGGCCTAATGGATTTATTTAAATTGACTGATTTCCTTATGTACTGTAGCTCAGTAAAACCTTTGAAATTGTTGCATGTTGCGTTTATATTTTTGTTCAGTATATGTCACTGCGTATAGGGAAAGTAGAACCTGCACACTCAATGCTCCAACACATAACTGTATTGATTAAGTCATCTAATTATATTATAAGCCAACAAAGGTCTTTGTTTGATTATTTGACTGTTTGATTATTTGACTGTAAATTAACCCATTTACTATTCCCAGCATCATATTAAATGTGAAAAGTGTTTAATTGTTTATTTTCATGTATTAATATTCCATTGTGTCACTTGTGTGGCCTGTCAATTCCAGGTTCCCAAGATCCAGCCGGTGGCCCTTATCACCAGCCCAGAAGACGCGCAGCACTATGAGGAGGCCAGTCAGTGTGTGGAGGAGCTGGCCCTCTACCTCAAACCCCTCAGCAACACCAGAGGTAACGTGCATACAGTGTTGAACCAACTCTGACTCAGGACGATGATGACAATATTGTAAATAATTAACAATTCATGAATCACAATAATTGTTTGCTAAAATATTAATTGCTTGCCAAAAATGTAATTTTTGTAATGGCAATCCTGGTTTATAGGGAAACATCCTAAGCATTAGAACTGCCCACATTATTACGCATTTTATTTGTTAATTGTGGAAATTAAGATACGCAAGATTTAATATTTTTTTACAACTGTATATAATACTATCGAGGTAAGGGTGATGGAAATGCTTTTGGCGGTTTATCTGCTTCTGTCCTGTGGGTGGCACTGTGTGCTCTTTTTGAGTATAATACGGTTTTGATTATCTCAATGGATAGGTAAACAAACCACACTACAAAATATCACCATCATGCACTTAAGGAAAACACCATTATCATGGATATATTGGAACTAGTGGATGTATGGAAGCTTAAATATCCTGACCTAGTGAGATATACATGGCTGAGGCTCAATCAAGCTAGTCTTCTTGACTACTTCCGTATGTCATTCTCGCTGGCACCAAAAGTAAACAAAAAAAGGTGTTGAGAGGGGACAGAAAGCGTTCGGAACATCAAATAATTGGCATGTATATTATTCTTAGAGAATTACCACATGGGTGAGGATATTGGACGTTTAATCATAGCCTATTGGATGACAACTTGTTTTTAACCAGGACAGAAGAATTTATAGCAGTTCTCCTTATTGTATAGGGCACTTTTAAATGTGCCTATTAGAGGCCATGCAATTCAATAATCATCTCTAAAACAAAGCAATTTAGGTCAAGAGTCCATATTAACAAAGGAATTGGAAGGACTAACAGTACAGATGGATAGTGATAAAAACTGTACTATAGAAAAAACTAAAAGAAATGGAGGAACTTATTCCAGAAAAATCAAGTGTAATACATTTTAAAAAATGAAGCGAACTGGATGAAATATTAAGAAAAATGCACCAAATTATTTATTTTTTTTATCTTCAAAATAGAAATGCTGCCAAAAATAATTTACTGAAACTTGTTACAAATGTCACCCATGATTCACCAAACAATATATTGAAAGAGGAAGCAAAGTACTTTAAGCATATTTTTTTACGTTTGTCTCCATTTCCACTAACCCAAGTTAAATTGCATGGATTTTTTAAATGTTAATAATGTAAAATTAGTAGCTGTACAGAGACTCATTTGAAGGCCAAATTACATAGGTGGAACATCTTGATGCATACCAGTGGAGGTATACCTAACTTTTTTTGTACTACTAAGAGGACCATTATTAGCTTATTTTAACCACTCCTATTAAAATGGTAGATTATCAGATATACAACAAAGGTCTGATTTTCATTATTACTGAAACAGGACCCAAGTGGTAAATATAAAGATCTAGTCCATTTAAGAAATTGGAGTCCCCTTACACTTCAGTGTTATGATGCAAAATTTCTAGCAATATGCATAGAATTAAAAAGGTATTGTCGGGTATTATTCATCCTAAGCAGACAGGGTTTTTACATGGGCAATATATTGGAGATAATATAAGACAAGTACTGGAAACAATAGAGCACTATGAAAAATCTAGGAAACCTGGCCTGGTATTTATAGCTGGCTTTGTAAATTACTGTCGTACTTTATCAAGTGGGGCAAAAAAATATTTAGTCAGCCACCAATTGTGCAAGTTCTCCCACTTAAAAAGATGAGGCCTGTAATTTTCATCATAGGTACACTTCAACTATGACAGATAAAATTATAAAATAAATCCAGAAAATCACATTGTAGGATTTCTTATGAATTTATTTGCAAATTATGGTGGAAAATAAGTATTTGGTCAATAACAAAATACTTTATTATATACCCTTTGTTGGCAATGACAGAGGTCAAACGTTTTCTGTAAGTCTTCAAAGGTTTTCACACACGGTTGCTGGTATTTTGGCCCATTCCTCCATGCAGATCTCCTCTAGAGCAGTGATGTTTTGGGGCTGTTGCTGGGCAACATGGACTTTCAACTCCCTCTAAAGATTTTCTATGGGGTTGAGATCTGGAGACTGGCTAGGCCAATCCAGGACCTTGAAATGCTTCTTACAAAACCACTTCTTTGTTGCCCGGGCGGTGTGTTTGGGATTATTGTCATGCTGAAAGACCCAGCCATGTTTCATCTTCAATGCCCTTGCTGATGGAAGGAGGTTTTCACTCAAAATCTCACGATACATGGCCCCATTCATTCTTTCCTTTACACGGATCAGTCGTCCTGGTCCCTTTGCAGAAAAACAGCCCCAAAGCATGATGTTTCCACCCCCATGATTCACAGTAGGTACGGTGTTCTTTGGATTCAACTCAGCATTCTTTGTCCTCCAAACACGACGAGTTGAGTTTTTACCAAAAAGTTATATTTTGGTTTCATCTGACCATATGACATTCTCCCCATCTTCTTCTGGATCATCCAAATGCTCTCTAGCAAACTTCAGACGGCACTGGACATGTACTGGCTTAAGAAGGGGGACACGTCTGGCACTACAGGATTTGAGTCCCTGGCGGCATAGTGTGTTACTGATGGTAGGATTTGTTACTTTGGTCCCAGCTCTCTGCAGGTCATTCACTAGGTCCCCCCGTGTGGTTCTGGGATTTTTGCTCACCGTTCTTGTGATCATTTTGACCACACGGGGTAAGATCTTGCGTGGAGCCCCAGATCGAGGGAGATTATCAGTGGTCGTGTATGTCTTCCATTTCCTGATAATTGCTCCCACAGTTGATTCCTTCAAACCAAGCTGCTTACCCATTGCAGATTCAGTCTTCCCAGCCTGGTGCAGGTCTACAATTTTGTTTCTGATGTCCTTTGACAGCTCTTTGGTCTTGGCCATAGTGGAGTTTGGAGTGTGACTGTTTGAGGTTGTGGACAGTTGTCTTTTATACTGATTACAAGTTCAAACAGGTGCCATTAATACAGGTAATGAGTGGAGGACAGAGGAGCCTCTTAAAGAAGTTACAGGTCTGAGAGAGCCAGAAATCTTGCTTGTTTGTAGGTGACCAAATACTTATTTTCCACCATAATTTGCGAATAAATTCATTAAAAATCCTACAATGTGAATTTCTGGAATTTTTTTATATTTTTTTCTGTCATAGTTGAAGTGTACCTATGATGAAAATTACAGGCCTCATCTTTTTTAAGTGGGAGAACTTGCACAATTGGTGGCTGACTAAATACTTTTTAGCCCCACTGTATATATAAATGCCTGGAATATTTCAATTTTTGAGAATCTCATATACAATTGGTTAAAGTTATGTATAGTAACCCCATATTTAAACTAGTAAATAATGGCTGCTTCTCAGAAAGTATTACTGTCCAGAGGAGTAAAACAAGGTTGTCCACTATCAGCATATCTATTTACTATGGCCATTGAAATGTTAGCTATTAATTTCAGATCAAACAATGTCAAGGGCCTAGAAATCCAGGGCTTAAAAACAAAGGTGTCATTGTACACTGATGATTCATGTTTTCTTTTAAATCCACAATTTGGATCCATCCACAGCCTCATGAGGATCTAGATACTTTTCTAACCTCTGGATTACAACCAATTGTGTTATGTATTTGATCAACAAAAAAAATACAGCTTTTACATTACTGTGTAGTTTACCAATAAAATGGTCTGGCAATAATGTGGACATACTCTATTTCTAGCCCGAAAGAGAAAAGATCTCACAACAATACATTTTAATACAAAGTTAGCAAAAATAGGAATTGCTACCATGGAAAGGAAAATACCTGTCTATTTGTGGAAAAATCACCCTGATTAACTCTTTAGGCTTATCCCAGTTTTATTTTTTTTAATTTTACCTTTATTTAACTAGGCAAGTCAGTTAAGAACAAATTCTTATTTTCAATGATGGACTAGGAACAGTGGGTTAACTGCCTTGTTCAGGGGCAGAACGACAGATTTTTACCATGTCAGCTCGGGGATTCGATCTTGCAACCTTTCGGTTACTAGTCCAACGCTCTAACCACTAGGCTACCTGCCAGTTTACAGTGCCTTGCCTAGACCTAGCGACTAGTTAAAATGATTAAAAAAAATAAATAAAAACTTTTTTTTTTATTTGGGCCTATTCATATAATGAATAGGAATGGGCCAAAATTCACCCAACTTATTGTGGAACACTACCCAAAACGTTTGACCCAAGTTAAACATTTTAAAGGCAGTGCTACCGAATATTACTTGAGTGTATGTAAACTTATGACCCACTGGGAATGTGATGAAAGTAATAAAAGCTGAAATAAATCATTCTCTACTATTTATTCTGATATTTCACATTTTTAGTATAAAGTGGTGATCCTAACTGACCTAAAACAGGTAATTGTTACTATTAACTGTCAGGAATTGTGAAACTGAGTTTAAATGTATTTGGCTAATCTTCTGACTTCAACTGCATATTCTTTTAATTAAAAACCATTTGATGGTGTCTCTCTCTCCATCCCCCAACCTCCTTCCCTTTGTCTCTCACCAGGGGTGGGTCTGAGCAGCACGACCCTGAGTATGCTGAGTCGACCCATGCAGAGGAAGCTGGTGACCCTGGTCCACTGTCAGCTGGTGGAGGAGGAGGGCCGGGTGCGGGCCATGAGGGCAGCAAGGTCTCTGGGGGAGCGCACAGTCACAGAGCTCATCCTGCAGCACCAAAACCCCCAGCAATTGTCGTCCAATTTGTGGGCCGCCGTCCGGGCCAGGGGCTGCCAGTTCTTGGGTCCAGGTAGGATGAGATCAAGTTTACACATTCTCACCCGCCTTGACAATACCAGAGTTTCTCTAACCTCTCCTCGGAGACCCCCAGCCATTCCATTTTCCAGTTGATCTATTCCGTAGCAAACTCCCAGATCGTCCAGAGCTAATCCTCAAGCTCTTGACTAGTTGAATCACTGCTAGTTCAGGACGACAGCAAATTTGTGAAACATCTGCGGGTCCCCAAGGATAGGTTAGAGAAACGCTGTCTTATGCAATGACATTTACTACTGTAAATGTTTGTATGTTGTCAAACTTGCACAAATGTCTTTGTGGTCTAAACCCACTTGTATGCGTTCTCCCTCCCAGCCATGCAGGAGGAGGCTCTGAAGCTGGTGCTGCTGGCTCTGGAGGACGGCTCGGCCCTGTCCAGGAAGGTCCTGGTGCTGTTCGTGGTCCAGCGGCTGGAGCCACGCTTCCCCCAGGCCTCCAAAACCAGCATAGGCCACGTGGTGCAGCTCCTTTACAGGGCCTCCTGCTTTAAGGTAGGTCTGACTCTACCAACACACACAAACACTGTTCTAAGAGCTGGTTCTTGTTCATTTGGTACAAACCAGAGTAAAATGGAGAGGTACTAGCTAACATTCTCCAATAACAAACACTGTTTTCTGTTGTGTAGTGTTTTGGAACGTTCGCTAGAGTGTGCTCCAATGAATATGACCCAGCATAGGCCACATGATTCACAAACATGTTTTGGGCTATGACCTCCCTAATATTTTCTAAAACATCTATAACCAATCAGTAGATCCTGACCCAATGTTTTTAGGAAACTCTAACCTAATGCCTTCTCTCCTGGTTGTCTAGGTGACCAAGCGGGACGAGGACTCGTCGCTGATGCAGCTGAAGGAGGAGTTCCGGACGTACGAGGCACTGCGGCGCGAACACGACTCCCAGATTGTCCAGATTGCCATGGAGGGCGGCCTCCGCATCGCCCCTGACCAGTGGTCCTCCCTGCTCTACGGGGACCAGTCTCACAAGTCCCACATGCAGTCCATCATCGACAAGGTACCTGTGTGTCTGTTAGTGTGTCTTCGACAAGGTGTCTGCGTCTGTTTAGGTCTGTTACTAGTCTTAGAAGTAGCTGTCATGTACAGTACCAGTCAAAAGTTTGGACACACCTATTCATTCCAGGGTTTTTATTTTTACATTTTTTTAATTGAAGAATAATTATGTGGTCTTAAACTATGAAATAACACATATGGAATCATGTATTAACCGAAAGTGTTAAACAAATCTAAATCTATTTTATATTTAAGATTTTTCAAAGACAGCTTTGCACACTCTTAGCATTCTCTCAACCAGCTTCATGAGGTAGTCAGTCACCTGGAATGCATTTCAATTAACAGGTGTGCCTTTGTAAGTTAACTTGTGGAATTTTTTTCCTTCATAATGCATTTGAGCCAATCAGTTGTGTTGTGACAAGGTAGGGTTGGTATACAGAAGATAGCCCTATTTGGTAAGAGACCAAGTTCATATTATGGCAAGAACAGCTCAAATAATCAAATAGAAATGACAGTCTATCATTACTTTAAGACATGGTTAGTCAATCTGGAAAATTTCAACAACTTTTAAAGTTTCTTGAAGTGCAGTCGCTAAAACCATCAAGAGCTTTGACGAAACTGGCCCTCATGAGGACCGCCACAGGAAAGGAAGACCCAGAGTTACCTCTGCTGCAGAGGATAAGTTCATTAGAGTTACCAGCCTCAGAAATTGCAGCCCAAATAAATGCGGTCAAGTAACATAAACATCTCAACATCAACTGTTCTGAGGAGACTGTGTAAGTCAGGCCTTCATGATCAAATTTATGCAAAGAAACCACACCAATAAGAAGACATTAGACTGGTGGAAATCTGTCCTTTGGTTCCCACCGGGAAGCATGGAGGAAGAGGTGTGGGGGTGCTTTGCTTCACCAGCTGGCTACCACAGTATTCTGCAGCGATACGCCATCCCATATGGTTTGTGCTTAGTGGGACTATCATTTGTTTTTCAACAGGACAATAACCCAAAACACACCTCCAGGCTGTGTAAGGGCTATTTGACCAAGGAGAGTGATGGAGTGCTGCATCAGATGACCTGGCCTCCACAATCCCCCGAACTCAACCCAATTGAGATGATTTGGGATGAGTTGGACCCACAGAGTGAAGGAAAAGCAGCCAACAAGTGCTCAGCATATGTGTGAACTCCTTCAAGAGTGTTAGAAAAGCATTCCAGGTGAAGCTGGTTGAGAGAATGCCAAGAGTGTGCCAAGCTGTTAAGTGTGACTATTTGAAGAATCTGTGTCCAAAGTTTGTCCAAACTTTTGACTGGTACTGTTCGTCGTACATTCCATTATCAACGAGGTGTGTGTCAGTTACGCATATTCACAAAAATCCCTCTTTCACTCATGTGAACATCTACTTATCAGTTTGTGTATTTGTCTATATAACTGTCTGTGTGCACACATGAAACCACAAAATAACCATAAGCTTCCACTAAAGGAGCAGCGCTCTGTCTGTGGGTCAATCCTTCACAATAGAAAACATGTTATTGCAAACAATGCTGATAGGATTCAGGATAGCAGGAATTATCATATCCAGGTGCAGGCACTCAAATGCTGATTAGAATTTTCATTTAATATCCCGTGTCCCCTCCAGTTGCAGACGCCGGCTTCGTTTGCCCAGAGCGTCCAGGAGTTGACCATCGCCCTGCAGAGGACGGGCGACCCCGCCAACCTTAACCGCCTCCGACCACACCTGGAGCTCCTGGCCAACATCGACCCGAGCCCCGGTGAGAGGCACACACACGCTGGCTCCCATGCACATCGCACACCCCGCTCGGGGCCAAAGCTTGACAATGATGCATGCAACTGAAGATTGTATTCGAACCACAGACACACCAGGACTGCCTTTACGCATTCAAAATTGTTCTCTAACTCACTCCTGTTTTTGTGTTGTCCCCATTATGGGACTGATGGGACTAAATAGCTGAAAGCATTACCAGGAACTTAGCCAAATTATTGCATTCCCCTTTTCGGTCTCATCAAATCCTCGAAGGGCAGGGAACAAGTGCATAGGGGAGGGAGTTTTCTTGAACTTTCTGGATTTAAATACAGCCCAGTGCTTTCCAATAGTTAAGTGGTGAAGAATCAAGCAATCAGTGTAGAACAGGTTGGGTTTGTTTGAGCTGCATGTGGCTGTGGTCAGGGAGAAGAAGTTGTGATGTTATCAGACTGATTCAAATGAGCATAACTCATTGGCCCTTTATGACTCATCTCACCTATGGATTTGGACTATCTGTCATTCTAATCATGGTTAAGTACCGTTTCATTGAAGCACTTTTGTTTTTAGAGCCCTTTAAGCTGTAGCCTATGTTTTAAGAGGGGGAGTGAAGTACCCAGACATGCAAATAATTGGGAAAAGAATTTGGATGTCTAATACCTATCTGGTATTTTTCCTTTTGTTTAACAACCACGGGGGATCTTGTCTTTTTGACTCCTGATTTTTATACCACCTGCGTATCTGGATCTCAATCCTGATACAAACCCGATCCACCATTTGCGACCTCTGTCTACACGCTCAGATAAGATCATTTTGCTCTGAAGTGTTTTTTTGGTTGTTGCACATGACCTGCTGTTACCATGACAACCACCCCAAATGTTTGAAAAGGAGAAGTGACATGAAATGACCATTGCATCGGTGTACTACTTTCAGAGGATACATCAGTGTGAGTGTGCAAATCTGATACGGGTCACAAGTAATTCTGAGTGTGGACAGTCAGGGAAAAAAATGGAGAACGGATATGGAAAGAAAATCAGATTTGGGTTCTTAGAGTGGCTATGTAAACACAAGCCGTATTGTCATACTTGTGTGTTACCCTTTTTTTCAGGCAGCTTTCTTATTTCTTTAACGAGGCTAGTACTGATAGAGAGAGAGGCCCCACCTGATAGAACCCAGGTCTTATCAGGGCATAAAATTAACTTTTTGGTCTACAAGCCCCTGTGACAGGTAGATTTAAAAAATCTACCAACCACTCGTATCTTTCACCAGATTTTTTTGTTGTTGTTGCCAAAATTACACCAAAACAAAAGAGAATGAGTGAGCTTTGTAATGTTTCTAAAACAATACATGAATTACTAGTAAGAACTAATGTGGTATGAGTCTGACTAGTCGGATTGTCTTCTCTTCCCTAACAATTGAAACTCTAACAGAAAAACAACCTACCTTCATGAACAAAACAACGTAAATAGCCAAGAAACGCAAGGACAAAGTCTCACTTCAGTAGACTTTAGTTTCAAGTAAATTAGACCAACTTTTATGCCTGTGCGCACCGCTTCTAAAGAATGAGTCTTTCACTCAGCTCTTAACCAGCCAGACAGTGTTGCAGCGTGAGGTAGAATAGGCTATATAGGATTCGTAGTTCTTTGACTTTGTGCGATTAATTTACCAGCTATGAATCGAAACTGCAGAAATACTTTAAATGTAACTGTAGCTGTTTTCATTATCCTGTAAATGTGATCATACTTGACTATTTTCATTCACAAATGCGAGTGACATGCTCGCACTGTGGAGCCCAGACCACACGTTGATGTGCCTGGTGAAATAGACATCTCACCTGCCAATGCCAAAATCGACCTGCAGGTGGCGAGTGTTCATTTTAGGCCCTGGCTTATATATGTATATATATATATGTGTGTGTGTGTATATATTTGTATGTAAGTGGCAGTAATAGGCAAGGGGGTGTATATGGTTATTATCTAGGCCTACAGGACACTGTTTTACCACGAGTTAGTAAAACTATGAATGATACGGGGCAGATATACCATAAGAATGTATATGCATGCAGGGTTGCCAGGTCAAGCAACAAAAAAAATCTAGCTCAATGACCAGTCAAGCCCTTCCCAGGAGGCCTGAGAAGTAGCCCAATTTTTAGTTGTTTTTGGATTAAGAGATCATTTGCCATACACCCTTTTCCCATAACTTTATCAAGCCAATTAAGGATTATCACGTTAGAAGCAAAATTCGGTTTTCCTCAAAATAATAAATATTGCAAGCTATGACATTACTTAATCATAGTAGTCAAACGAGTTAATCGGCATCCATTGATGGAAAACTATATGGCGAGTTTTATAAGGGCGAATGATCTTTTTCACTTGCCACATTCAAATTCCTATATTACGTCATAACCCACAAGGGCTATGGCGTATGGCCATATGGCCAACGACTAAGGGCTATTCTTAAGCATAATGCAAAGGCGGAGTGTCTGGATACAGTCGTTAGCCATGATATATTGGCCATATACCACATACCCCCGGGCTGCCTTATTGCTATTATAAACTGGTTACCACTGTAAATAGAACAGTAAAAAGTATACCACGGCTTTCAGCCAATCAGCATTCAGGGCCCATTGGCAAGATTGACTTTTCATTAAAATGGGTGTAGGCTACAGACTAAAATAGTTTATAGTAGTTAATAATAGTTTGCTTAGATAAAAGCATTTAGTCTATAGCCCCTGATAGGCCTACATCTAATTTCAGATAGTTGACAGTAGCCTAGACAAGATGTAGGCAAGATGTAAACTGAACGATTTAGCAGCTTGCTTAGTTCAAATTAAGACCAATGTATTCATGAGTTGTGAGGCAATTCCGCAGTAAGAAGTGCTTGTGTTTCCCAATAGCCTGCTGAAATAGGCTGGGGTCATAATTTAAATCACTGAATTAAATATTAATAACGTACAGTACCAGTCAAAAGTTTAGACACACCTACTCATTCCTGGGTTTTTCTTTTTTTGGTACTATTTTCTACATTGTAGAATAATAAAGACATCAAAACTATGAAATAACACATGGAATCATGTAGTAACCAAAAAAGTGTTAAACAAATCAAGATACATTTTATATTTGAGATTCTTCCATGTAGCCACCCTTTGCCTTGATGACAGCTTTGCACACTCTTGGCATTCTCCCAACCAGCTTCATGAGGTAGTCACCTGGAATGCATTTCAATTAACAGGTGTGCCTTGTTAAAAGTTAATTTGTGGAATTTCATTCCTTAATGCATTTGAGCCTATCAGTTGTTTTGTGACAAGGTAGGGGTGGCATACAGAAGATAAGTAAAAGACCAAGTCCATATTCTGGCAAGAACAAGTCAAATAAGCAAAGAGAAATTACAGTCCATTACTTTAAGACGTGAAGGTCAGTCAATCCGGAAAATTTGACGGTGCCACGTTGAAAGTCACTGAGCTCTTCAGTAAGGCCATTCTACTGCCAACGTTTGTCTGTGGAGATTGCATAACTGTGTGCTCAATTTTATACACCTGTCACCAACTGATGTGACTGATAGCCGAATCCACTAATTTGAAGAGGTCCACACGTTTTTGTATAAATACAGTTAGTTTGGAAAGTATTGACGCTTTTCTTTTTCCACATTTTGTTAGGTTACAGCCTTATTCTAAAATGTATAAAATATTTTTTTTCCCTCAGTAATCTACACACAATACCCCACAAAGTGAACACAGGTTTTAGAACTGTTTGCAAATATATTACAAATTAAAAACTGATACCTTATTTACATAAGTATTCAGACCCTTTCCTATGAGACTTGAAATTGAGCTCAGGTGCATCCTGTTTCCATTGATCATTCTTTAATGTTTCTACATCTTGATTGGAATCCACCTGTGGTAAATTCAATTGATTGGACATGATTTGGAAAGGCACACACCTGTCTATTAAAGGTCCCACAGTTGGCAGTGCATGTCAGAGCAAAAACCAAGCCATGAGGTTTACGGAATTGTCCGTAGCGCTCCGAGACAGGATTGTGTTGAGGCACGTCTGGAGGAAACCTGGTATCATCCCTACAGTGAAGCATGGTGGTGGCAGCATCAAGCTGTGGGGATGTTTTTCAGGGACTGGGAAACTAATCAGGATCAAGGTGAAAGGAGCAATGTACAGAGATCCTTGATGAAAACCTGCTCCAGGACCTCCGACTGGGGGCGAAGTTTCACCTTCCAACAGGACAATGACCCTAAGCACACAGACAGGACAATGACCCTAAGCACACAGCCAAGACAATGCAGGAGGAGTGTCTTCGGGAAAAGTCTCTGAATGTCCTTGAGTGGCCCAGCCAGAGCCCGGACTTGAACCCGATCTAACCTCTCTGGAGAGACCTGAAAATAGCTGTGCAGCGGCGCTCCCCATCCAGCCTGACAGAGATTGAGAGGAATGGGAGAAAATCCCCAAATACAGGTGTGCGAAGCTTGTTGCGTCAAACCCAAGAAGAACCGAGGCTGTAATCGCAACCAAAGGTGCTTCAACAAAGTACTGAGTAAAGGGTCTGAGTTCTTATGTAAATGTGACATTTCAGTTTTTTATATTTAATACATTTGCAAAAATGTTAACTTGTTTTTGCTTTGTCATTATGGGGTATTGTTTGAAGATTGAAGGGGGGAAATTATTTAATACATTTTAGAATAAGGCTGTAATATAATGTGGAAAAAGTTCAGGGGTGTGAATATTTTTATTTTTGGGGCTGTTAAGCACTTTGAGCACAGTGCCTATAAATTATATTAAGAGTTATTATTTATCATTGACCTAACCGACCAAGATATCTAAGTTATCAGCCTCACTATTGTAATGCTGTGTTATACTCCTTCAGGCCAAATATTGACTCTTATCTCCCTCCGTCCTCTGGGTCTCTAGACGCCCCCCCTCCCACGTGGGAGCAGCTGGAGAAAGGTCTGGTGGCGGTGAAGACTGTAGTCCACGGCCTGGTAGATTTCATCCAGAACCACAGCAAAAAGGGAGCCGACCCACAACAGGTACCGTAGCTCACACTCCTTTTCCCGCTACGCCTTTCACTCTACAGCAGCCTTTATTGGTCACAACCCAAAGTGGGTCGCGACATGTCAGAGAGAAAAGGATATATACATTGCCTTCACAAAGTATTCATACACTTTGATTTATTCCACATGTTGTATTACAGATTTTGAACTTCTGAGTGATAAGAGGACTAACACCAATCGGCCTACACCACTGTGCGCCTGTCGCTACTATGACAACTAGCGTAGCCATGTCAGCAAATGACTGCTGTCTGAACACACATACGATTTGCTGTTTGGACAGTCAGTATTCCAAAACGGATTTGAAAAACAAAACTTGATTTGAGTGCTGTCAAATTGGTTGTTGATCAGTGCTAGACAAACATTTTCAGGTCTTGCAATACATTTCCAAGTAGATTTAAGACTAAACTGTTACTCGGCCACTCGGGAACATTCACTGTCTTCTTGGTAAGCAACTCCAGGGTAGATTTGGCCTTGTGTTTTAGGTTATTGTCCTGCTAAAAGGTGAATTCATCTCCCAGTGTCTGGTGGAAAGCAGACTGACTGAACCAGGTTTTCCTCTAGGATTTAAAAAAAATCCTGAAACACTCCCCAGTCCTTAACGATTACAAGCCAAGGGGTGTGACTACTTTCTGAATACTTTCTGTATAGAGTAATATAAATGTTGCTTTCAGGTGCAACATTCCAAAATGTAATGTACTTCCCAATTGTACTGTCATGTTTCAAATAATGTGGCAAAACGGACTTTGGTAAAAAGGGATTTAATATGGCATAGGTGTTTCAAAATCTACTTTAAAGATAAGATACAGATATCAGAATTATTTCAAATTTTTGAAGTTTGTACAATATTGGCTTTCTGGAAGAATCTTCTATCCTGTAGCGCAGAGAATTTCAAACACAGGCTTTCCAATGCATCGCAATGTAGGGCACCTATTGGTAAATTGAATTACAAAAATAAAAATAAAGCAGATATTGAATATTCCTTTGAGCATGGTGAAGTTGTTATTTTAACTTTAGATGGTGTATCAATACACCCAGTCATGACAAAGATACAGGTGTCCTTTCTAACTTAGTTGCCAGAGAGGAAGGAAACCGCTCAGGGATTTCACCATGAGGCCAATGGTGATTTTAAAACAGTTTAATGACTGTGATAGGAGAGAACTGAGGATGGATCAACAACATTGTAGTTACTCCACAATACTAACCTAATTGACAGAGTGAAAAGAAAGAAGCCTGTACAGAATAAAAAATATTCCAAAACATACGTCCTGTTTTCAACAAGGAAAACTGCAAATAATATCATTTGAATCCGTTTTGAATTCGGGCTGTAACACAAAATGTGGAATAAGTCGAGGGGTATTTATACTTTCTGAAGGCACTAAGTTTCCATCCAATTTGTGACAGATTCAGGCAAAGTATCTAAAATTTGCATAAAGAAAATAAAGCACACAATGTACCATTTCACTTCCAAGTTTTCATGTACTGAAAAAAATTCTAAAGTGCAATGTGTTTCCATCGCATTTTCAACTCTACGGACAGTTATGTCAGAAGCTGTTGTGTTAAATAGCAAATGTGCCCACTCTGGTCTTGCCACGTGCTCTCTAGCCAACAGCTCACAGTTACAGTGCAGGTAGGCTGTGCGTGAAGGCTAGTCTACATGAAATGCATTTCCGACGCCATTTCTCACATAATTAATTTTACAGACACAAAAAGATCCCACCAGGTCGAACGAACAAATTATCTGTCTGCATGTATGAAATTCTACTGCAACTTTCCATCACAGCTGTCGATTAAAAACTGTAGCTGGAAACGTGGTTACTCTAAAATGTGTCTTTCAGCCCCCCCAGCACAGCAAGTACAAGACTTACATGTGTCGGGACATGAAGCAGAAGGGAGGCTGTCCTCGAGGAGCCAGCTGTACCTTCGCCCACTCTCAGGAGGAGCTGGAGAAGTAAGTCCCTTTCAGAAATATAAACATCTAACAACCATGGAATAACGCACTCTCTGCCCTCTTTCCCATTTAAATCAATAGACCTAAACATATTTTGCTCTGATAACCTCTCTTTAGTTTGATAGTTATCACTTAGAATGGCACTGTTTTAAAACATCTTCCCCTTGGTGTAGATTTTTTATTTTTGAATCTACGGTAGGATGACTTTTCTGTTTTTTTATAGCTACTGTAAAATTAAAACTGTATTTTGTGTTTTATAGCAAGCCACCAATGCCAGAAGTATAACTGTATTTTCTGTTCGTAGGTACCGTAAAATGAACAAGCGTTTGGTAGCTCGCCTCCCTGGCTCATCTGGCCTGCTGTCGGACGATGGACTCTCTCTGGACGTGGGGGTGACCCGGAAGCCCTCGCCCCTCACCAACGGCTCAGCCATACCCCCCATGCCCCAGCTCATCGCCCGTGGCACCGACCTTGTGACCTACGACCTGTTGCACAAGCCCAAGATGGACGGCGGGAGCAACAGCTCCCCGGAATCGCCCCCTGACTCGTGAGTGGGAAACACCGCCTTTCAGCCAACCTTATAATTATATCTATTTGGTTAATCTATTTTGTAACAGAAGAAAATGTGTGTTTTAGCTATATTGTTTTAGTTAAATAAACACTTTTTTTAAAATTATTTTTTACATTGATGCGAAAACTTGATTGATTTATGTATTTATTGTATCCAGAACGCTCACTGTTTTTCTACCCTCAGTCTGGACTCGGGGCCCAAACAAGGGTACCCCCAGCCACCCCATGCCATGGGCTACTCCAGGGGGCCAGGAGACCACATGTCCATGCCCAAGCAGATGCCCAGTGGCGTGGTGCCCCGGGGGCCTCAGATGTACCCGCAGCAGCTACCTGAGATGTACTACTCTGACTCTCGCCACCCGCCCTCCTCCTCGCAGTACGACCCCTCGCAGTATCCCCAAGGTGAGGCTGCTAAACGCTTGTTTTGTGCTGTTGAAACATCTGATTTAGTTTGTCATGTTTTTACTTTTACTTATTTCAATGCTTTCATTGATTGTGTTTTGAACCTATTGTTGAATGACCAATATGAAGAAAATGTCCCCCCTCGCCCCACAGGTTACCCCTACCAGCAGCCCCCCCAGTACGCCCCCCAGCGCTACATCCGCAACCCCCCTCCCCCCAGCGAGCCCGCCGGACTCCCCTACCAGGACCCCTACCCTGACTACGGCCCACCCGATCGCCCTTACCCGGCCCCCCACTCGGGCCCTCCCTTTTCCTACCCTCCCCCATCCCACTATGACACCCGGGGCCGTCACGGCCCTTACCCCGGCCACCCCCCTCCGCCCCAGCCCTACCCCTCGCAGAGGGACGACATGGTCCGGATGAGCCCTGCACCCCTGGAAGGGCCCCCTTACCACCAGGAGCAGGCTGCCAGGGAGAGGTACCCCCCAGAAGGATTCTACCCACCAGGGGCCCAGCCCCAACCCTTGAGGTCCTACGTCAGAGTGAGTTTGGTTCCTCCACAGTGGTCAGCAACCCTGGTCCCAGAGAGTTACAAGGTAGATTGGCTTTTTGGACCAGACCAGTAGTAAAACCTTACTCAACCAGTCCAAGGTCTGGATGAACAGTTGATCAGTTGAATCTGGCTGTGTTGCCACTGGGCTCAGCAAAAAGCTAGCAAACCCTGTAAAACTCCAGGTTGATGACCATTGGTGAACATACACACGGACTACAATGCAGTTGTCTGATAACTCATAAGATATGAGCTGCATCTCCCTTGAGTTAGACATTTGTGTCGTTAGAAGTTGGCCAGAAGTCAGATGTATTTAATATTGAATAGTTATCTCATGAACTGTGTCCCGAGGTGAGTTAACTAGGAGCAGTATGGCCACTCTTCCCAGCCCAGTCTGGGCGACCTGCACCATTGGTGTACACTATATTTCATTGTAACTAATCATTAGAAATGTTGTCCTGTGGTTTGTTAGGAGCCGTACGGGCGCTCCTCCCAGCCCAGCCTAGACTACTTGCACCACCGCCGTAAGGAGCTGATGGCCCAGCTGGAGGAGAGGAAGGTCATCGCTCCCTCGCCCACCCTCCCCCACACCTTCCCCAGCGACTACCCCCCAGAGGCGAGGACCCCCCACACACACACACATACGCACCGAATGTCACTCAGGGTCAACACACACAAGTCAGTTCTGCCTGGTCCAGAAACAAACTGTTGAGTGACTAGTGTTGGCCTTCAAAGCTCCCCACGGGTAGTTTTAATGTCATGACATTGTCTATTTATAACGGTTTCAAAACAGAGCTTCTGGTTCTGTTTTAGTTATGACAATCTTATCTAGCGATGACCCTGTTTCAGTAAAATTTGATATTATTCCGCCCTATATACATGTTTCTAAAATGCCTATGTTTTAGCATGTTTAAATGCTGTTTCCTAGTTAGCATGGATATACAAGTTACTAACACATCTGCCTGTCTCCACAGTATGGGGAGGAGAGCTCCAAAGCCTTTGGGAAGTGCAGGGAGCCCGACTACGCGGGCCAGTACTCTCCCTGGTCCTGTGACACCATCGGCTCCTACATCGGCACCAAGGACTCGAAGCCCAAAGATGTCATGGCGCCCGGGGCCATGGAGATGATGGTGAGTGGTGACAGTTGGAATAGTGCCGGTGGGTCTTAGCGAGACGGGTATGTGTCTGAACGTGTTACTGGTTCAGATGTCACAGGAGCAGTGTTGTGCTTGATGAGGAGGATTAGAACAATAAGTTTCATGAGCTCTATTTTACCTAGTGTCTTCCTCCCTTTTTTTTATCTTCTTACTTCACCATCTCTCCTCTTGGCTTTGTTTGAGAGCATCTGTTAAATGGTTCAATTGTTAATTGCCCCTCGGCCTTTCGCTCTCATTTTCCTCTCTTCGCACCATCTTTCCCTCTTCGCCCCATCTTTCCCTCTCTCCATTTTGTTTTATTATTGTATTTCACTCTGGATGAGCGCGTCTGATCAATGTCTACAATTCTAAAATGTGCCCCTACTCTGTCTTTTTCAACCCAGCCTTTTTGTTTATTTCTCTTTCCCTCCTGCGTCTCTTTGTAGAATGACTGTTAAATTATTTTTAAATGAAGGGCCTGCTACTGTTACTAAATAAGGGGCCTGCTAAATGACCGTTCTAAATGCCCACCCCCCCTTCTCTATCTAGAATGTGGACGGTAATGGTAGACGGGGGGAGCCCTCCATGGATGCCCAGGTCAGGCGGGGGACAGAGGTGAAGGACGACGACCCCATCATCCCTTTCGGCCCCCAGCCCACTGTGTCGCGCTTCGGAGCCATCTCACGCACCTCCAAGACAGGCTACCAGACGACAGGCCCCATGCAAGCCTTGGGCTCCACCCAGGGACCCAACCCCAAGCACATGGCCATAGCCGGTAAGGTTACTCACACTTGGCACTTGCAACTTTACTTTGACCATTCACTGTTGTCACCTTTATCACGGTCATATTCATTAGGCACCAAACAGAAGGAAACAGAGAGAGACTGCCCTGGACTTAAAGGGATAGTTCACCCAAATTACAATATGACACATTGGTTTCCTTACCCTGTAAGCGGTCTTTGGCCAAGGTATGACTGCAATCCAATCTTTGGTTTTATTTACCTGGCATTGTTCCAAATGCTAACATTTTAGCAGTCTCACATGTCCAAATCATTCTGAAGTGAAGCTCATTTAAGTCCCATATAAAATGATTTGAACATGATGCTCAAAAAATGCTAATATCGGTCCAATGACTTTAATGGGATTTGTGCCAGGTAACCTAAACCAAAGCATTGATTGCAGTCATACCTTGTCCATATACTGCTTACAGGGTAAGGAAACAAATTTCATTTTGTGATTTGGGTGAACTACCCCTTTAAGGAACACTTCATTTCGCTTTCAGTTGCAAAACGTTTTTCGTTGCATGTCTCAATGAATATTTGAACCAAGTATCTAAGACATGGTTGTTAACGCATCATTGTCCCGCCAACAGCGGAGTACTCCTATGAGAACCACGGAGGCTGGGGCGGTGCCTCCTACCCCTCCCACCAAACTGTCTCCTCCTCTCAGGGACACTTCAGTGAAAGGTACGGCCGAACACACCTCTCATCCATTTATTTATCCTCTCATCCATCCATCAATCACTCATTCACTCCTTCCCACTATTAATTCACATTTATCAGTAATTCTGACGGTTCTCTTCTTTCTCAGGCTGCCTATGCCAACTCAGGACAGAGAGCAGCTGAAGACTGAGCTCCAACAGGTCAACCAGCAGATCAACCAACAGTCTCAGATCCACGGCATGGAGGTGTGTATTCACACACACAAACAGAGAGATGGGACAAACACTTGTAATACTCATGTGTAGACACCCTCAACCAGAATCCAGGACGGGCAACATCAACATTTTGCTTTGAAATTGTGACAAAAAACCTAGCATTTTTTGGGGGTACGGGGCATCCGAGCTTGTAAGTATTGGTAGAGAATGGGGTTAATTGTAGGGTGGAAAAACTGACCTTACTAACCCTGGACTCCCTCCTCCTCTTCCACCAGCTCTCCCAGCCAGGTCAGAACCAGGGCCAGCAGGGGGGGAAGTGGCCTGGTCCAGCGGGGGGTTCCGGCAGCGCTGCCCCAGTGTCCAGTGAACAGCTCAGCATAGAGCTCCACCAGGTGGAGAGGGAGATCGGCAAGAGGACCCGCGAGATGGACATGGTGAGGGAGAGGGGGATGGATTGATGGGAGAATAGTAGGTTGTCTGTATTACAATGTGAAATCATTCTGCCCTGCCCCCAATGCCCTATAGAGTTATTGCTAGCCTTATGCCATATCAAATTGTATTTGTCACATGTGCCAAATACAACAGGTATTACATTACTTACAAGCCCTTAACCAACAATGCTTTAAGAAGTTAAGAAAAATAAGTGTTAAGTAAAACATATACATAAAAGTAACAAATAATTAAACAGCAGCAGTAAAATAACAATAGCGAGGCTATATACAGGAGGTACTGGTACAGAGTCAATGTGCAGGGGCACCGGTTAGTTGAGGTAATATGTACATGGATAGAGTTAGTGACTATGCATAGATAATAAACAGTGTAGCAGCAGTGTAAAAGAGGGCTCTAGGTAGCCCTTTGATTAGCTGTTCAGGAGTCTTCTGGCTGGAAGCTGGTAGAAGCCTTTTGGACTTGGCGCTCCAGTACCGCTTGCTGTGCGGTAGCAGAGATAACAGTCTGACTAGGTTGGCTGGAGTCGGACAATTTTTAGGGCCTTCCTCTGACACCACCTGGTTTAGAGGTCCTGGATGGCAGCTTAGCCCCAGTGATGTACTGGGTCGTACGCACTACCCTCTGTAGTGCCTTGTGATCGGAGGCCGAGCAGTTGCCATACCAGGCGTTGATGCAACCAGTCATGCTCTCGATGGTGCAGCTGTAGAACCTTTTGAGGATCTGAGGACCCATGCCATATTTCTCAGTCTCCAGAGGGGGAATAGGCATTGTTGTGCCCTCTTCACAACTGTCTTTGTGTGTTTGGACCATGATAGTTTGTTGATGATGTAGACACCAAGGAACTTGAAGTTCTCAACCTGCTCCACTACAGCCCCATCGATGGGAATGGGGTTGTGCTCGGTCCTCCTTTTCCTGTAGTTCACAATCATCTCCTTTGTCTTGATTTACTTTGAGGGGGAGATTTGTTATTCTGGCACCACCAGGCCAGGTCTCTGTCCTCCTCCCTATTGGCTGTCTCGTCGGTGATCCGGCCTACCGCTGTTGTCATCGGCAAACTTGATGATGGTGTTCGAGTCGTGCCTTGCCGTGTAGTCGTGAGTGAACAGGGAGTATAGAAGGGGACTGAGCACGAATCCCTGAGGGGCCCCTGTGTTGAGGATTAGTGTGGCGGATGTGTTGTTACCTACTCTTACCACCTGGAGGCGGCTCGTCAGGAAGTCCAGGATCCAGTTGCAGATGGAGGTGTTTAATCCCAGGGTCCTTAGCTTAGTGATGAGCTTTGAGGGCACTATGGTGTTGAACGCTGAGCTGTAGTCAATGAATAACATTCTCACATAGGTGTTCCTTTTGTCCAGGTGGGAAAGGGCAGTGTGGAGTGCAATAGAGATTGCATCATCTGTGGATCTGTTTGGGCAGTATGCAAATTGGGGTGGGTCTAGGTTTAGCGGGATAATGGTGTTGTGAGCCATGACCAGCCTTTCAAAGCACTTCATGGCTACAGATGTGAGTGCTACAGGTCGTTAGTGATTTGGGCAGGTTAGCTTAGTGTTCTTGGGCACAGTAACTATGGTGGTTTGCTTGAAACATGTTGGTATCACAGTCAGGGACAGGTTGAAAATGTCAGTGAAGAGACTTGCCAGTTGGTCCGCGCATGCTCGGAGTATACGTCCTGGTAATCCGTCTGGCCCTGCGGCCTAGTGAATGTTGACCTGTTTAAAGGTCTTACTCATATCGGCTACGGAGAGCGTGATCACATAGTCGTCCGGAACAGCTGATGCTCTCATGCATGTTTCAGTGTTACTTGCCTCGAAGCTATTTGGCTTGTCAGTGGGCAGCTCGCGGCTCTGCTTCCCTTTGTGGTCTGCAATAGTTTGCAAGACCTGCCACATCCGATGAATGTCGGACCCGGTGTAGTATGATTCAGTCTTAGTCCTGTATTGACGCTTTGCCTGTTTGATGGAGGGCATAGCGGGATTTCTTATAAGATTCCGGGTTAGAGTCCCGCTCCTTGAAAGCGGCAGCTCTACCCTTTAGCTAAGTGTGGATGTTACTTGTCATTTACGGCTTCTGGTTGGGGTTTGTACGTACGGTCACTGTGGGGACGACGTCATCGATGCACTTATTGATGAAGCCAGTGACAGATGTGGTGTACTCCTCAATTCCATTGGAAGAATCCCGGAACATGTTCCAGTCTGTGCTAGCTGACAGTCCTGTAGCTTAGCATCTGCTTCACCTGACCACTTTTTTTTATAGACCGAGTCACTGGTGCTTCCTGCTTTATATTTTGCTTGTAAGCAGGAGTCGGGAGGATAGAATTATGGTCAGATTTGCCAAATGGAGGGTGAGGGAGAGCTTTGTGCATGTCAGTGTGTGGAGTAAAGGTTGTCTAAAGTTTTTCCCTCTGGTTGCACAATTAACATGCTGATAGAAATGAGGTAAAACGGATTTAAGTTTCTCTGCATTAAAGTCCCCGGCCACTAGGAGCGCCGCCTCTGGATGAGCGTTTTCCTGTTTGCTTATGGCTGTATACAGCCCATCGAGTGCGGTCTTAGTGCCAGCATAGGTTTGTGGTGGTAAATAAACAGCTATGAAGAATATAGATGAAAACTCTCTCGGCAAATAGTGTGGTCTACAGCTTATCATGCGATACTCTACTTCAGGCGAGCAAAACTTAGACTTCTTTCGATTTTGTGCACCAGCTGTTGTTTGCAAATATACATACACCGCCACCCCTTGTCTTACCAGAGGCTGCTGTTCTATCCTGCCGAAAAAGCTTAAAACCCGCCAGCTGTATGATGTCGTCGTTCAGCCACGACTCGGTGAAACAACATATTACTGTTTTAAATGTCCCGTTGGTAGGATATACGTGATTTTAGTTTATTTCCCATTGATTGTACGTTGGCTAATAGGAGTAATGGTAAAGGGAGATTACCTGCTCGTCATTGGATCCTTACAAGGCGCCCAGACCTTTGTCCCCGATGTCTCTTTCTCCTGCGAATGAAGGCCTTGTCGGGGTCTGAAGTAAATTCTTCTCATCAGACTCGTTAAAGAAAAAGTATTCCTTCAGTATGGGGTGAGAAATCGATATCTAGAAGCTCTTTTCGGTCATTAGGCACGGTGACAAACATTATGAACAAAATAAGTTACAAATAATGTAAAAAAACATACACAATAGGACAATTGGTTAGGGGATCGTGAAATGGCAGCCATCTCCTTCGGCTCCATTGATGTTGTCGTCTGGTAGTATAGCTGGTTTGTGTTCATGTGTCTGTATTTTATTATGGATCCCCATTAGCTACTGCCAAGGCAGCAGCTATTCTTCCTGAGGTCCAGCAACATTAAGGCAGTTATAGAATATTACATTCACGACACATGTGCACAGACAGACACCCTCTCCATGACATGTGAGTTGTTGTGGTCTCTACAGGACAGCCAGGTGACTCATGAGGTCCTGTACAAGACGAAGACTGCAGAGAATGGCCAGCAGGACCACAAGGCCCAGCTGGAGGAGATTGCTCTGGCCCTGGGGTGAGTGGAGACACACAACTCAATAGTAAAACACATGACATGCTGAAGGATAATATCTCGGAAGTTTACATACACCGTAGCCAAATACATTTAATCATAGTAAAACTTCCCTGTCTTAGGTCAGTTAGGATCACCACTTTATTTTAAGAATGTGAAATGTCAGAATAATTTATTTCAGCATCACATTCCCAGTGGGTCAGAAGGTGACATACACTCAATTAGTATGTGGTAGCATTGCCTTTAAATTGTTTAACTTGGGTCAAACGTGTCAGGTAGCCTTCCACAAGCTTCCCACAATAAGTTGGGTGAATTTTGGCCCATTCCTCCTGACAGAGCCTGTGTAACTGAGTCAGGTTTGTAGGCCTCCTTGCTTGCACATGCTTTTTCAGTTCTGTCCACAAATTTTCTATATGATTGAGGTCAGGGCTTTGTGATGGTCACTCCAATACCTTGACTTTGTTGTCCTTAAGCCATTTGCCACAGCTTTGGAAGTATGCTGGGGTCATTGTTCATTTGGAAGACCCATTTGCGACCAAGCTTTAACTTACATCAACTGATGTATTGATGTTGCTTCAATATATCCACATAATTTTCATCCTCATGATGCCATCTATTTTGTGAAGTGCACCAGTCCCTCCTGCAGCAAAGCACCCCCACAACATGATACTGCTTCACGGTTGGGATGGTGTTCTTCGGTTTGCAAGCATCCCCCTTTTTCCTCCAAACAGTTCTATTTTTCATCAGACCAGAGGACATTTCTACAAAAAGTATGATCTTTGTCCCCATGTGCAGTTGCAAACCGTAGTCTTGCTTTTTTATGGTGGTTTTGGAGCAGTGGCGTCTTCCTTGCTGAGCGGCCTTTCAGGTTATGTCGATATAGGACTTGTTTTACTGTGGCTATAGATACTTTTGTACCTGTTTCCTCCAGCATCTTCACAAGGTCCTTTGCTGTTATTCTGGGATTGATTTGCATTTTTTGCACCAAAGTACGTTCATCTCGAGAAGACAGAAGGCGTCTCTGCCTGAGCGGTATGACAGCTGCGTGGTCCCATGGTGTTTTATACTTGCGTACTTGTGGCAGACCAGGGGGTTTGGTCAAGACATTTACAAAGATCAGAGTATGATTAGCTCGGTTTCAAGGGTGTTTAAATAATAAATCAAAAAGGATATATGAGACCCTCGCCGCTCTACCGTCTTCTGGGCTCCTGTCGGCCACAAAAACTGAACTCCCTCCTCATACCTTTGCAACCGTCCCCAACTATACGGGAGTCCTTTCTTCCCCTACTCTCCCTTGTGTGCTGCCCTTCTGGCAGCTTTATGGGCCTTGCACAGCTGGTGAGCAATCAGCCTTTGATTACTCACCAGATCCCAATTAGTCCTGGCCGGAGAGCCCGTCAAGACCTGGCATGTCCAGCAGATGGAGCCATCACCTCGTGATGTATACTATGTTTGTCACTAGGCCTCTGAGTCTCCCCCTGGTGGCTGACCTGCTGTACGCCACAGTACTATTCTTTGAGCTGAACGTGGCACCTTCAGGCGTTTGGAAATTGCTCCCAAGGATGAACCAGACCATTTTTTTTCTGAGGTCTTGGCTGATTTCTTTCGATTTTCCCATGATGCACTGAGCTTGAAGGTAGGCCTTGAAATACATCCACAGGTACACCTCCAATTGACTCAAGTGATGTCAATTAGCCTATCAGAAACTTCTAAAGCCATTACATAATTTTCTGGAATTTTCCAAGCTGTTTAAAGGGACAGTCAACTTAGTGTATGTAAACATCTGACCCACTGGAATTGTGATACACTTAGGTTGGAGTGAATTCACTGTATGTAAACTTCCAACTGTGTGATCTTTAAGCCTCTCTGTTTCTCTCTCTTCGTCTTTCTCCTCGTTTCTAGTGAGGTGTCGAATGGCTCCAGCGGTCTAGTTCAGGATGGTGGTGTGGGCGGAGCCATGCTGTCACTGACCACTAGGGCGTCATCGCTTAGCCTGTGTTCTGAACCAGGACCCGGGGGCTCTGATCTGCAGAAGAACGGTGTGGTCCATTCCTGCTCCTAGACCATATACACTGCGACACACACAACAAACACACACTCAGAGCCTTTGTTCTAAAGCATGCACACACATACTTGTTTTATTTAGAGGATGAGCAGTATCTGCCGTGATATGAATTTTCTTTCTTTTTGTTCTGTGAATGAGCATTTTCTTTATTTTTTATGACTTTCATCGCCTGGAAACCATTTGATGACATTTATTTCTCTTGTGTTTTTTTTTTTTTTTACTGGGATTATATAAAAAGACTTTCAAAGTAGATATGTCAAAAAAAGCAGATGATGATGGTAATTGTTCAAAGAAGGCTATCCCTCCTACGTAGATATCACGTACCAAGACACGTAGTGCATCGAAGGGTGGATTATTTCTCAATTCTCCCCCTCTATTTTTGTGCCCGTTACCAGGGTAAGCAACTTGCAGGGACCTTAATTACCCCCAAAGATGGTTTTAAGGCTGTGAAATGTAAACGTTCAATTTTGTAACCAATTTAGTATCGAATCCTAACTCAAGTTATGGTCATTTTGGTCTTATGTACAACATAGCTATCAAAAGTCTTGGTGTTTTACGACGTAGTTATGTCAGCTGTCAAAAGTATCATGTAAGTGTCTGTTTATAATGCATTATAGCCTGATATTTTATAAGGCAAGTCAGTTAAGGACAAATTCTTATTTACAATGACGGCCTAGGAACAGTGGGTTAACTGCCTTGTTCAGGGGCGAAACGACCGATTTTTACCTCGTCAGCTCGGGGATTCGATCTAGCAACCTTTCAGTTACTGGCCCAACGCTCTAACCACTAGACTTCCTGCCACCCCGGTATGACACGTTGTTTCTTTCTGATGCCTTTGACAGCTAACTAACGGTTAGTCAGTGTAGTAATCGTTCTGTTGGCGTTCAGTAATAAAGGTGTAACCGCTAGTGTTCAGGAATGCGCCACCCCCAGAATCGTAAAACGTGGTTGACCAGATGGGGGGGGGGGGGGGGGGGGGAACGTTCCACCAACGCTCAGTCAACCCTCAAAGCCAAACAAGACCATGTCGCTTCAAGCTGCATGCCGTATTTAACCCGCCATGAGAAGTCTGATTTTTATTAGTGCATTTTATGAATACATCGTATGTCTGTTTCATACTTGAAAAGCAGTATCTTATTAACCAAAGCATTCTGTTTTAAAGATTGCAAGATGTATCTTTTTGATAATGAGCTTTTCTCATGTTTTCTATAAGGGAACATACTATGTGCTTCTCGTGGGATGGGGTGTGACTTGCTGCAGAAATGTCTTGTTTGTACTTTGATGGGCTGGAATTCAATCAAACTTGCAGTGCGGAAATGCAAATTCCAGGGAGTGTAACACAACATACATTTTCACACTGCAGGAAGAACATTTTCCACGTTGCGAGAGAGATTGAATCCCCTCCCAGTGTGAATTGAATCATAGGGGGTGATTGGTGTTTTTGTTCTTCGTCTTCCTCAGAGCTCCTTATCTGGTCATTGAAAAGGCCTCCCCATTGGGATTATCTTGTCATTGGTTCTCCTTAACTTCTATGAAGTTGCGTTCCCTTGTTTGTTTTTTTTGCTTGCGTAAATTGCGATTTAAGGGGGTGTGGCTTGCCTGAACGCTAGTCCATAATTGGAGGGGAAGTAAAATGGTTCAATATGCACATTTTTTTGGCTCCTCTTGTTCTTAATACGTGTGTGTGTTAAAGGTGTCTGTAGTCTGCCAAACAGTCCTTTTCAATGGTTTGTGCGTCAATGTCAACCGTTAGAGTAGCGAAGTGTCTTAAATAACTGTCATTCTACAGGCTTTAAAAAAAGTCCTATCCCTTTTTTTGTTTTTAACCGTGTACTATTAGTTCATTTTAGAACAAGTCTGTATCAAGACACATATTCAGGGTATCTTAGTGGATTCAAAACCCAGGACTTTGGGCCACACATGTGAGGCTTAAAGCAAGCAGCCAGAGTGTGTTGCCCCTCAAAAAGCCTCTAGTCAAAGTCTTGATCTTTTTAATGATATTTTTCACTATATCGTTTTCTGGTATTATTATTATTGGAAGCTATAAAAACAAAGAGTTGCACAATCCATATGTATAACTCACAGTAATATATTGGGTAAAAAAAAACACAAATGTTTGTGTGCCTTTCGAAACGTTGTTTTTTTTACCCAATAAATTACTGAGAGGTAAAGCGTATGGAGTGTGCCGACTTTGTTTTTATAGCTTCCAGTTTATTCACCATTAGTCAAAACCTCTACACTAAATAATGTTCTCTGGGTGTGCGCCAGCTCATGCTTTTTATTATTAGGATTATTACTTGATTAGTGATGTTCTGTCATGGTAATTGTTTATCGCTGATGCTCTTTAAGGAGCTCTATGCCTTTTTGTAAACAATTGTCATGATTGGCCATTGGAGGAAAAAGCTGTGCTGAAATGCAAAGAGGTTGATCCCAGTGCTCAAACGGTTACGAATACACGGAATGTCGGTGACGGATCGGGTTTCATAATTTGGGTTCAGGAAAAAAAAAGGGTCAGCGATCAGTGTAGATGGGTGTTGAGGGCCAGGGTCAGTTCTAGGGTGTTTTTTTTTTTTTCAACCACACTTCATGCCTCTTGGGCTACTCTTTGCTATATTTTATTGTTTAGGTAAACAACTCACTTATACATATGAGTATGTATACATACATTAATATACTAAGCACTATTAACGTGCCACCTCTTATTCTACTCGCTCAGCATTTATATTAAATGATCTCTACTTAGAATCAGCTAAATGTTTTATTTTATTTCTCTACTGGTTGCCAACAGACTTTATCCTTTCCCAGTTGAAGGACTTCTGTGCGCATTGATGTGTGTTCACTTAATCTTTTTGTGTTCAAACAAAGATAAGTTCTCTACTGAAATATGCTTCCGAAAGAAGACACAATTTAATGATGAAAATGTACAACAACAATAAAAATGTTTGTGTGCGTGTGTTAGGTTGTATTGTAGGAAATGTACACTGTCTTTTTGTCAAAGTAAAGTGCGCTGTGCTGGGTGACGGTGTGGAAATATTAGAAATGTGTTGGGGTTTTCTCTTTTTTTAAGAGGTCATCCGGGTAAGCCTTTAATTTAGTCAAAGGCATGCTTCATATTCTCAAGGAATAGTCCTAGGCCATTCCTTCCAACAGTATGAGATCATTTGGAAGCACCCTAACCAAATTGAAAGCAATCTTAATTGGCACACTCATTTTGTCACCACCATCACTAATCACATGACAGGCAGAGACTCGTGTTTTGTAATATTTAGCACAAAAAAATGTGTTTCTGCTGGGGGAAAATGTAATCAGCTAGTTGGGTTTGTTTTTCTTTCTTCCTGTCGTTGAGTGAAATAACTAACTTCCCAGTCTTACAGTGATCTATGTAACGCATCCCAAGGCGACGCATCATGTTGTCCATCCACAGGGAAACTGTCAAACTTGGCGTCACACTCATCCACACACAAGTTTTCATTTGTTTCAGAATAGTCATGAAAATGTGCTTACCCTTAAGTCCCTCCAGCTGTGAGCCTTCAAGAGAGTTCACTTCAAATTTGTGATTTTAGATATCAAAAGTGGTCTGTTGGCTTGAGGCCACATTCCATGCCATCTATTGTGAAGATCCAGCTATAAGCCTCAATCCCCAAATCAATGGCAAAGGTGAACATAGTCTAGTTACCTGAACATAATTCAGTGCCTATCATTTCCACTCATTCTGGGTTTAAGGCATATAGTTTATATATATCTCAAGTGGTTTAACGTTTATTCAAGGTCATGTCCCAAACCGTGTGTGTGTAATGTTTTGGGACGTGACCTTGAATAAACGTTAAACCACTTGAGGTCTAAAATGTGCAACAAACTTTGATTTTGGAGTAAACTGTCCCTTTCTGAAAGCCAATAGGTGAGTAGAATTAACAATGATATAGTTTCTATGGGAATAGCAATGATGTTCATGTCAGTCTCATGCTTTCATTTGTTTCTGAGTGAAACTGCTGCCTACCCCTCCTTCACACAGCCAATGAACTCTTCCCCCAAACCACAGAACTCTTACTGCTGTTTTGGGCTCACATTTGAATTCCTAACTTTTGGGAAAAACTCAATGGCTGTTTTTTTTTTTTATGATTAATCCCTTGTAAAATATCTCTTAAATTAAGGTACAGTTTTAATTTCAGCAAGAAAATACGTTTTTATATGTATTATACTCCATTAAGGAATGTTTAGAATTATCTTCCTCCAATGTGGATGTAGCCATTATTACACCATTTTATGACTTTGTAAGAGAATTCACTGTGTGAAAATTGGTTTGCATTTTTGTATAATACAATCTGCTTTTTTTGTTTGATACGAGAGGGAGGTCAAACTGGAAGTTTTTAAGAGAGAAATGAACCTGTGAAATTGAGAGAATCTTTTTTTAATTTATGTACAACAGTGATTCTATGCTGAGGGGGGTGGATTAAAAGATATTGCTAACTCTGATATTGGCGTCTTGTTTTACTTTCCCATGGGGAAATGAGTGAACATCTGAGCGCAAGTATTATCATGCATAACACTACATTATTTTTATCTGGCCCTGCCTGTTAGCCCACACATCTTTATCCACCCCAAACTGTGGAGGACAGAGATTAATTTTGCCCACCACCAATTTAAGGGATCAAAACGGAATTTAAGAGAGGATTAAGGAGTATCAACCAATTTACGGCCACATTGATGGCGTGTGTAATGTTACACAGCGTGGAGACATGTTTAGTTAGTTGTCATGATGAGCTCTTCCCAGCTAGCTAGTTTATTCTGACCGGCAGTGGTGTTGGAGGGTATACAGTGTATCAATAAAGCTAATTGAACAGAGAATGTTTAGCTTAATGTTGATGGGCTTTATTTTTCCACGTTTTAGGCGCAGCAACGTGTGAATGTCCCAAAATGCGTTCTTAAATGCTAATGGTTTCATGGACAAAGATGGAAATGTAGAAAGAGGGGCGATCGAAAGATGCAACAACTACCATGGGTCGCTAATATGATTTTGGCTATAGGCTACTTCGAAGCAAGGTAAGATGCCTCATAATATGAATTAAAACATCCAGGTTTTAAAAAATTAAGGAACAGGAAAAATACAGCGATCCTATTACAGGCTGAACGTCTTCTGGTAGATGGAAAGGCTTTCCCAAAAACCTTAATTAAATGTTAACTTGTTACAAAGCAGTGTATGCTTATCTGGCAGAATTATATGATTATTTGCATCAAACCTGTGGCGTGGCCATCATGTGCTACAGAAAAACCTCTTAACCAATCAGCAGTGCTTGGTGCCTGCACACTTGAATTAAAGGGAAACTACACTCAAAAATCGAAATGTCTTAAAAGTGGTCTCCAGATGTGGTGCTTTAAAACATCAAATTTTTGTGTGACTAAGAATGAAAACCTGTGAATTTCTGACTCAGTTGACAGCCTTTTATCTGTTTCAATAGTATGGCTACTATTAGCCTACTGCACAGTACAGCTTGAGTTGGCCTGACTGAAAGACACATTTTTTAAATAATTTTTGGTAATTCAAAGTGTATGTTACTGTTTCTCATATAATTTTTCACACAGTGCATCTTTCCGTTGCGGGACGGGCCATTTGGGAAATGTTTGGCAAAATTAGAGTATATCCACTTCTCCAGGCACCACTATGCCACTGCTGGCTGGCGCTATTTAAAGCTTCTTTAAAAGAAGGCAATATTTATTTTTATGGGCGAGGGAGAAATAACTTGTAGTATTGGTCACTTGTTGTATTGGTCGCTGTGGAGATGGCCAAACATGTCGAGTTCCTTGGCGTACACATCTCAGAGGAGCTGAAATGGTCAAACCACATGGACACCATGGTGAATGCACGACAGCGACTGTTCAACCATCGAGAGCATACTGTCGGGCTGCATCCCAGCCTGGTACAGCAACTCCCCTGACCGCAAGGCGCTACAGCAGGTAGCATGCTCAGCCGACTGCACCATTGGGTGCACACTGCCTGCCCTCCGGGACACCTACAACACCAGCTGTCGCAGGAAGGCCAAGAAGATCATCAGGGACCCGAGCCACGGGTCCCTTCATCTGTCAGTGAATTCAATTGTTGAATCATGTTTTGTCATGATTATGACTCATTTCAAGTAACTATCTGCAGGTTTAAAGAAACTTTCAATATACTTTGCGTAGAAACACAAATAAAAGCATGTATGCTAGAATGAAGGCTTAAAAACAGCTGCATATGCATATTAGCCGATACATATGGCATAGCCTATACATACAGGATACCTTGCAATTCAGTTTCCTCTCAAAACTGTTGTACAATGTGCTCTGCGATGAGTTTTCTGAACCAGATTAGTTCTCAAATAGCAGCTAGCTGCCCAATACCATGGTGGGCATGCATAATATTGGATGCTTTGGAATATAAGGTATGGAGAATGAATGATAAAGAGCCTGTAGTAGGATTGAAGAAAAATCAGTTGGGAAATTAATGTTTGAGTTTTAAATAGATCAATAAATGTTCAGCGAATGTGAGTTTATTTACACTGAAAAATATATATAAATGCAACGTGGCAATTTCAAAGAATTTAGGAAAATTTTCAGCATCCAGGAATTGTGTACAGATCCTGGGGAAATGGGGCCATGTATTATCATGCTGAAACGTGATGGCGGCAGATGAATGGCACAACAATGGGCCTCAGGATCTCGTCACAGTATCTTTGTGCATTCAAATTGCCATCGATAAAATGCAATTGTGTTTGTTGTCCGTAGTTTATGCTTGCCCAACCCCACCATGGAGCACTCTGTTCACAGCGTTGACATCAGCAAACCGCTCGCCCACACTCTGCCATCTGCCTGGTACAGTTGAAACTGGGATTCATCCGTCGTGCCAGTGGCCATCCAAGGTGAACATTTGCCCACTGAAGTCGATTATGACGCCAAACTGCAGTCAGGTCAACACCCTGGTGAGGACGACGAGCACGCAGAAGAACTTCCCTGAGACGGTTTCTGACCGTTTGTGCAGAAATTCTTCGATTGTGCAAACCCACCATTTCATCAGCTGTCTGGGTGGCTGCTCTCAGACAATCCCGCAGGTGAAGAAGCCAGATGTGGAGGTCCTTGGCTGGCGTGGTTACACGTGGTCTGTGGTTGTGAGGCAGGTTGGACGTATTGTCAAATTCTATATAATGATGTTGGAGGCATCGTATGGTAGAGGAATGAACATGAAATTCTCTGGCAACAGCTCTGGTGGACATTTCTGCAGTCAGCATGTCAATTGCACGCTCCCTCAAAACTTGAGACATTGAGGCATGTGTTGTGTGAAAAAACTGCAGATTTTAGAGTGGCAATTTTATTGTCCCCAGCACAAGGTGCAGCAGTGTAATGATCATGCTGTTTAATTAGCTTATTGATATGCCACACCTGTCAGGAGGATGTTGTGTTACAGCCTGAATTAAAAATTGATTAAATATATAAACTCGGCAAAAAAATAAACGTTCTCTCACTGTCAACTGCGTTTATTTTCAGCAAACTTAACATGTGTAAATATCTGCATGAACATAACAAGATTCAACAACTGAGACATAAACTGAACAAGTTCCACAGACATGTGACTAACAGAACTGGAATAATGTGTCCCTGGACAAAGGGGGGTTCAAAATCAAAAGTAAAAGTCAGTATCTGGTGTGGCCACCAACTGCATTAAGTACCGCAGTGCATCTCCTCCTCATGGACTGCACCAGATTTGACAGTTCTTGCTGTGAGATGTTACCCCACTCTTCTACCAAGGCAGCTGCAAGTTTCCGGACATTTCTGTTGGGATTGGCCCTAGCCCTCACCCTCCAATCCAACAGGTCCCAGATGTGCTCAATGGGATTGAGATCCGGGCTCTTCACTGGCCATGGCAGAACACTGACATTCCTGTCCTGCAGGAGATCATGCACAGAACGAGCAGTATGGCGGGTGGCATTGTCATGCTGGAGGGTCATGTCAAGATGAGCCTGCAGGAAGGGTATCACATGAGGGAGGAGGATGTCTTCCCTGTAATGCACAGCGTTGAGATTGCCTACAATGACAACAAGCTCAATCTGATGATGCTGTGACACACTGCCCCAGACCATGACGGACCCTCCACCTCCAAATCGATCCCGCTCCAGAGTACAAGCTTCGATGTAATGCTCATTCCTTTGCCGATAAACACAAATCCGACCATCACCCCTGGTGAGACAAAACCACGACTCGTCAGTGAAGAGCACTTTTTTCCAGTCCTGTCTGGTCCAGCGATGGTGGGTTTGTGCCCATAGGCAACGCTGTTGCCGGTGATGTCTGGTGAGGACCTGCCTTACAACAGGCCTACAAGCTCTCAGTCCAGCCTCTCTCAGCCTATTGCGGACAGTCTGACCACTGATGGGATTGTGCATTCCTGGTGTAAATCCGGCAGTTGTTGTTGCCATCCTGTACCTGTCCCGCAGGTGTGATGTTCGGATGTACCAATCCTGTGCAGGTGTTGTTACACATGGTCTGCCACTGCGAGGACGATCAGGTATCCGTCCTGTCTCCCTGTAGCGCTGTCTCACAGTACGGACATTGCAATTTATTGCCCTGGCCACATCTGCATTCCTCATGCCTCCTTGCAGCATGCCTAAGGCACGTTCACGCAGATGAGCAGGGACCCTGGGCATCTTTCTTTTGGTGTTTTTCAGAGTCAGTAGAAAGGCCTCTTTAGTGTCCTAAGTTTTCATAACTGTGACCTTAATTGCCTACCGTCTGTAAGCTTTTAGTGTCTTAACGACCGTTGCACAGGTACATGTTCATTAATTGTTCATGGGTCATTGAATAAGCATAGGAAACAGTGTTTAAACCCTTTACAATGAAGATCTGTGAAGTTATTTGGATTTTTACGAATTATCTTTGAAAGATAGATTTTTTGCTGAGTTCATGATGTTCTCTCACCCATCTACACACAATAGCCCATAATGACAGTGAAAACATGTTTTTAGACATTTTGCAAATGTATTGAAAATGAAAAACAGAAATATCTCATTTACGTAAGTATTCACACCCCTGATTCAATACATGCTTTGTATTCAGGACAAAAAGTTCATTCTTTTGGCAAATTATTTCAGTATCACTTTAGTGCCTTATTGCAAACAGGATGCATGTTTTGGAATATTTTATTCTGTATAGGCTTCCTTCTAATTCACACTGTCAATTAGGTTTGTTTTGTGGAGTAGCTACAACGTTGTTGATCCATCCTCAGTTCTCATATCACAACCATAAAGGGATACTTCGGGATTTTGCCAAAGAGGCCCCTTATCTACTTCCCCAGAATCAGATAAACTTGCGGATACCATTTTTATGTCTCTGTGTCCAGTATGAATGAAGTTAGAGCTAGTTTTGTGAGTCAATGCTAACTAGCGTTAGCACAATGACTGGAAGTCTATGGGTATCTGCTAACATGCAATGCCAAAAGCCTGGGCCTCTGATGGAAACTCTAGAACTGTTATCAATGCATGCTTCAGTATTCCCTTCTCTCTAAGAGCATTTGTGTGCTCAGGCCCCATAGGCCTATCAACATTTCCCCACGCTGGTCACCAATGTAGCTGACCAATGTAGAGAGAGATATTTACATCTTAGTCTTATCCAGAGCGATTCACAAGAGGAAAACATAGACAGATTTCTTTAACTAGTCACTTTGGAGATTCAAACCAGCAACTGTTCGGTTCAGGCCCAATGCGCTTAGCCACTAGGCCACCTGCCACCCTGTCAAGACCGAGTTAGACAAAACCCACAAAGAAAAGACAACAGGCAAATGAAGTAAATAGTGAAGGCAGGGTAGTTTAAACTGCAGGACTTGGTGAATAGAACTTGAGAGACAAAAGTGAGAGACAATAATGAATAGAAATGCTCAAACAAGCATGTGTATCTGTAGTGGGTGTTCTTCAACTCTAGAAATACAAATAATCTATTAAAGAAAAGAGAACAGGCAGGGTTATGGCTAGTTCAAACTGCAGTAGGATGGTTCTCCTCACAGGTGAATGAATCAGCCCATTTCTGGGAGCAGGGCACAGGAGAGCTGAATAGATCATGTGAGACAAAAGTTAGAGACAAGAAGGAATAAAATAAATCATCACAGCAAAGGAATGCATTTTGTGAGTTAAAAAATGTACATCCTGACATCTCTGTAATCATCCTACTCCAACTATTGACAGGGATAATGTGGCATTTCTTATTTGTCAGTATGAATGAAATTAGACGGTCCTGCTCTGATTACTATCGATTTTTGTAGTCTTAAATTATTACTTGGAATAAACTGAAAGCCAAAACCCCTCCTGGAATGACATGCTAGCTAGTGATAAAGGCAAGCTATCTAGTCCTGCTAACTTGCAGCATATCCACTTGTTTTAACTACACTGAACAAAAATATAAACGCAACATGTAAAGTGTTGGTATTATGTTTCACATAACAGATCCCAGAAATGTTCCATACGCACAAAAAGCTTCTTTCTATTACATTTTGTGCACAAATTTGTTTACATCCTTGTTAGTGAGCATGTATCCCTTGCCGAGATAATCCATCCACTTGAAAGGTGTGGCATATCAAGAAGCTGATGAAACAGCATGATCATTACGCAGGTGCACCTTGTGCTGGGGACAATAAAAGGCCACTCTAAAATCTGCAGTTTTGTCATACAATGCCATAGATGTCTCAGGTTTTGAGGGAGCATGCAATTGGTATGCTGACTATAGAAATGTCCACCAGAGCTGTTGCCAGAGAATGTATTAATTTAATTAATTAATTTCTCTACCATAAGCTGCCTCCAACGTCGTTTTGGAGAATTTGGCAGTACGTCCAATCGGGCTCACAACCGCAGACCACGGACCTCCACATCCAGCTTTTCACCTGTGGGATTGTCTGAGACGAGCCACCAGGACGGCTGATGAAACTGTGGGTTTGTACAACCCGAAGAAGTTCTGCACAAACTGTCAGAAACTGTCTCTGGAAAACTTATTTGCATGCTCGTCGTCCTCACCAGGGAGTTGACCTGACTGCAGTTCAGCATCGTAATCGACTTCAGTGGGCAAATGCTCACCTTCGATGGCCACTGGGACACTGGAGAAGTGTGGTCTTCACGGATTAATCCCGGTTTCAACTGTATGGCATCGTGTGGGCGAGCGGTTTGATGATGTCAATGTTGTAAGACAGAGTGCCTATGGTGGGGGTAAGGTTCTGGTATGGGCAGGCATAAGCTACGGACAATGAAATAATTGCACTTAATCGTTGCCGATTTGAATGCACAGAGGTACTGTGACGAGATCCTGAGGCCCACTGTCGTGCCATTCATCCGCCGCCATCACCTCATGTTTCAGCATGATAATGTACAGCCCCATGTTGCAAGGCTCTGTACACAGTTCCTGGATGCTGAAAATGTCCCAGTTCTTCCATGGCCTGCATACTAACATACTGCATAACTCTTCTGCAGTAAAATCTCGTACACCCAAGTACTTCTCTGTAGCTGCGACCACAACATCTATCCTCTGTGATTTACATTCCATTCCTGCCGTACAAATGACAACCAAGGCCATGAACGCCAAAACTATCTTACTGAAGAACATGTTATTCCTATCACTCTCTATTGGCTTCGACCTACTCACATGGATCGTCTGAGGATCCCTCACCCTGGACCCATCTTCATCTACTATTCTCTTCACTGCCTCAGCTTTCGACACCTTGTGCACTACTCAAATACTCGCAACCTCAACCTTTATCTCACTGGACACCTCTTTATCTCAGTGGACACCTCTGATATCCAGCACCATGCGAAGCTCTACAGTTTACATACACAACTTCTTCCACCGATACTACACATTCCTTTGTCTCATGTCCTCCTGTACACTTCTCACATCTAGGTATCTCCCTCCTACACACTGCTGCCACATGATCATACGTTTGATATCTAAAACACGGTAATGGGTTCAGGACAAATGCTTTCACTGGATAACTAACATGTTCTAACTTGACTTTATCTGGTAATGGCTCTGCATCAGAACTCGGTAATACAGACCGTGTTTTCTCTGTTTCACCAAACAGACACTGGCAATCATCAACTTCAGTTGACCATCCTCAACACTTAATGCCTCTTGTCCCCAGTCGCGTGGTGTGGGGCACACGCTCCCTCTGGACGGCAGAAAGGCAAAAAAACACAATTCCATTTCAAGTCACTTTCACTGACCCAGCATTCCCGAACCTCTTCTCCACCCAATCTGACGCCACAGATGGATCAGCTAGAACGCCATCAGGATGAGGCTCAAACTCAGCGGTTTTCACAGCACCTGCAGTTAATTCATCCTCATTCTCGTCATGTTCAATTTCCTTCTTAAGCACTCCATATTTAATATCTTAATATGTTCCACTTTCTTCATTTTTTTCCCTGCTCACCTTCTTACCAACCACTATGTGTTCCACTGACTCCATCTCCAAATCTGATAACCATTCGGGTGTACCCGCCATCTTGTCCCTCACCTTCTTCCTCCCTCTCATCCAGCCCACCACCTACCTGTGCATGTGACTTATAAACTCCCTAAATGTAAATCACCGTCTGGAATCTGGATACCACTGTGACATGCTAAATTAGCTGACATAACAACAAGCCAGAGTGAATGACCAATTCCTGCTGTATGCAAGGAAAGAGGAAGGGAGGAGGAGTTGAAGCCTCTCTGAAATTGAGTCATAGATTTGCACTGTTGCTTCCCACTGCTGGGCAGCAGTTGCTTCACCGGGCAGCTGTATCACATGCTGTTGGCGGTGGCTAATGTGGCCAATTTGTTCCATACTCAATTATATTTCGAGTAGGACAGCAGCATACACGAGAAATAACTTGTAATATTGGTAGTAAGCATCTGGATGTCACCGTGTTACAGTCTACTCCTGCTGGTCAATTGGGAGAGTTTGGGCTGCAAGCCGGCAACACAACAACACTGGGCACAGTGCGTCCCTCGCTCCCGAGTCGTGCTTGCCATGCAACACTGCTGCGCTGCAGTAACTTAGAGGGAATTGGCTAAATAGTGTAGTTAATATCAGGCCAGGGTGACAGGCAGCTAATGCACATTTGTTGATTTTGCAGTCCGATAAAAACGAAATGATTCTGAACACTCCCAAGTCCCTTCTTTGGCAGAATCATTTTAGGATGACTGACTGAACCGATAACGTTCATCCCCACTCAGCCTTCGCTGCACGACATTTTGGACACCAGGCATGTCCCTAGAGCCTCTCCCCTAGAGCACATGTGCACGAGATAGGCAGGTTGAGGTTACCAGGCTTAGAGTAGTGCAGGGGGTGTCATATGCTGCACAGTGAAGAACGTAGAGGAAGAGGGGTCAAGGGTGCTGGATCCTGAGAGAATCCGTGTGAGTAGTGGATCTGTGCCAGCACAAAGGGATAGGCCAATGGGTGATATATGCTTCAGTAAGATTGGCTTCTTAGCGTTCATAGCACAGGAGGTTGGTGGCTCATTAATTGGGGAGGACGGGCTCATGTTAATGGCTGGAGCATGGTTTTCATGTGTTTGATGCCATTCCATTCCCTCTGTTCCAAACATTATTATGAGCCGTCCTCCCAGGGTTAAAGTAGTAGTGGAATAGGGGTGTGTTTTAATGAATGTAGGATTAGAGGGTAGAGACAATTAAAATATAAAAAAAATCCCTTTAACCTTTTTTCGTAGCGCAAAGTATAATGGGTTTATACCCCAGTCTAGTTGGTGAAGGTACTTGCAACATGCTGGATGCCAAACGCTGTAAAACCTCATCAAGGAAGAAGACCTGTGCACAAGGACGGCCTGCGCATTACCGCCACCTGCAGTGCTTGACCAGTAATGCGACTGAATATTGACGGAAGTCGATGATACAGGCGGCCAGTTCAAGTGGAGCGGCGGCAAAACAACAACAACAGATGCTGAACAACTTCTACAAATCACATTGCACTGGGGGTTAGTATTGGGATGAGTATAGTACACATTTAGCTATGTTTCGTGTTTTGTTAGTGGTTAAGGTTGTCGTGGGTCGAGGGAGGTTTGCTGTTTCTATGTAGTATGTCGATTTGTTGTTAGCATGGCTACAGTACGTTAGCTGGCTAACGTTAGCTTCATAGTTTTGAACACTTATTTTATTTCATTATGCTACACATGTCTTTATGTCCAATATTCGGATGAGGTTGTTGGTAAGTTCCCGGACTACATTAGCTATCTAGAAAATCCTTATTATATGATAACGTTAGTAGTTAACGTCTTAACCATAAACTGGCAAGCTAACGTTTAGCTACACTAGAACCACAGTTTTAACAGTAAGACATCTTTGCTAGAACAGTGCAGTAGCTAGGTAACGTTGCTACTAGCACATTTAACGTTGGATACATACCTTAAGTGCACAGTCATAAAGCCCTATTTAGCCATTTCAACACCATTTGTTTGGTCAACTGAAGGATGTGGCTGTAGAAATGTAACTAACCACTGAAATTGTGCATGAATGAAACTGTAGCTATTTATTTGTGATTTTCTAGGCGATGGCGGATGGAGAGCTGTGTCTGATAGATAAGAGCATATCAAGGTAATCACACCTTCATCTTCCAGTAAAATCTTCACCTGGAACTTCTGTATAAAATAATCCATGGAATTCTCTCATCATGTCACCCTCTGTGTAGTTTGCTGGAGGTCCCATTGAGTGCCAATGTCACATCCCTGAATCTGCATTGTAACCGTATTCTGAAAGTAGAGGGCTTGACCACTGCTTGGCATCTCCGACACTTGGATCTGTCGTCCAATCATATCTCTCGCATCGAGGGACTCAACTCTCTAGCCTCACTGAGAACCTTGAACTTGTCCTGCAACTTGATCACTAAGGTTGAAGGTGAGCCCTGGTCAAACAGAAAAGTGTTGTTCAGTTAGTTTTTTATTTTTGTCACAAACATTCGGAATTGGGCCACCCTGCCGCTTTTGCGTGTAAGATGTTAATTTCTCCTTTTCAGGACTGAATGGACTTGTTAACCTGATAAGATTAAACCTGGCCTATAATCAGATAAGTGACCTCACAGGTAAGCTTCAGTTTACACTTACATGCACAGTGTGCAGCCTACTGACCACAACATTCATGAACAGGGATGGGCAACACTGTCCCAGAGAACTAGAGTTGCCCATCCCTGCTCAAGATGATCACACATGGCCAAGTTTTCTGTAACAAAAATGTACATTTACTATCACATGAGGGTGATACTCATTGGTTGTAATACCCAGGTTTGCTGTACCTTCACGGGGCGGAGTACAAATTGAGACACCTCCATCTCCATAGCAACCGCTTGGACAGCATCAACCAGCTGCTGCAGTGCATGCTGGGACTGGAGAATCTGAGTGATGTCACCCTAAGCGTGGAGGGAGCAGGCAATTCAGTCTGCAGCTTACCAGGTGAGCGGTGATGAAAATTGAGTGATGTTGCAGTGCTATTTGAGCTACACAATTCCTGGGTACCCATACTAAACCTCCATTCTGAGTGAAAATGCAAAAGTATGTCCATGAAAAACCAAAAATTGCACTTTCTTGAGATTTAGCCAGAGATACAGGGCCTTCAGAAAATACTCACACCCTTTTACTTTTTCTACATTTTGTTGTGTTACAGCCTGCATTTAACATGTATTAAATTGAGATTGTATGTCACTGAACTACACTCAATACAACATAATGTCAAAGTGTCATTTTGTCAATTCATTTTTTAAATTATATATTTTTTTAATGGAAAGCTGAAATGTCCTGAGTCAATAAGTCAAGTGTGCTCAGGACGGGTCCAGTTGGGCACGCTGGGTAGCATACTTTTTAGCTTGTCCCCCACTATGCTGCTTGTGCTTAGTGTGCTGTTTTTGTGTTGTTGAGCGAGTAAGTATTCAATCCCCTTTGTTATTGCAAGCCTAAATAAGAGTAAAAATGTGCTTAACAAAATGCATAATAAATTGCATTGACTCATTCCCTGTTTGATAATAGTGGTTAACATGATTTTTTTAAACGACTACCCCATCTCTGTACCCCACGCATACAATTATCTGAAAGGTTCCTCAATCTAGTAGTGAATTTCAAGAACAGATTCAAACAAAAAGACCAGAGAGTTTTTCCCAATGCCTCGCAAAGAAGGGCACCGGATTAGTAGATGATTAAGAAGGGAAAAAAGCAGGCGCTGAATATGCCTTTGAACATGGTGAAGTTATTAGGCTTTGGATGGTGTATCAATACACCCAGTCACTACAAAGATACAGGCATCCTTCCTAACTCACTTGCTGGAGACGAAGGAAACTGCTTAGGGATTTCACCATGAGGCAAATGGTGATTTTAAAACGGTTACAGAGTTTAAAGGCATACTTTGGGATGCTAGCAGATACCTATAGACATCCAGTCATTGCGCTAATGCTAGTTAGTGTTGGCTCGCAAAACTACCTTCAACCTCCTTTATACTGGACACAGAGACCTAAAAATATAATAGCCAAAATCCTGAAATATCCCTTTTTAATGGCTGTGATATGAGAACTGAGGATGGATCAACAGCATTGTAGTTACTCCACAATACTAACCTAAAATGACCAAGTGAAAAGAAAGAAGCCTATATAGAATACAAATGTTCCAGAACATCCATCCTTTTGTCAACAAGAAACTAAAGTAATATGTGACAAAAGTTTTTTGTTCTAAATACAAAGTGCTATGTTTGGGGAAAATCCAACACATCACTGAGTACCACTCTTCATACTTTCTAGCATGGTGGTGGCAACATCATGTTACGGGTATGCTTGTCATCGACAAGGACTAGGGAGTTTTTTTTAACGATAAAAATAAACCGAAGACAGCTATAAGCACAGGCAAAATCTTAGTGGAAAACCTGGTTCAGTCTGCTTTCCAAAAGACACTAGGAGACAAATTCACCTTTTCAGCAGGAAAACAACCTAAAACACAAGGCCAAATATACACTGGAGTTGCTTACCCACACGACATTGAATATTCCTGAGTGGCCTAGTTACAGTTTTTACTTAAATCTATGGCAAGACTTGAAAATTGTTGTCCTCCAATGATCAACATTCAACTTGACAGCTTGAAGAATTGTATAAAATAATCATTGTCAAATATTGTACATCCAGGTGTGAAAAGGTCTTAGACTTTTCAGAGACTCACAGCTGTAATCACCGCCGAAGGTGCTTCTACAAAGTTTTGACTTGGGTGTGAATACTTATGTAAATTAAATATTTCATTTTTAATACATTTGCAAAAATATATTTTTTTTTAAACATGTTTTCGCTTTGTCCTTATGCAGCCACCTGGCCGTGCTGCTGCTCCAGTTTCAACTGTTCTGCCTTATTATTATTGGACCATGCTGGTCATTTAGGAACATTTGAACATCTTGGCCATGTTCTGTTATAATCTCCACCCGGCACAGCCAGAAGAGGACTGGCCACCCCACATAGCCTGGTTCCTCTCTAGGTTTCTTCCTAGGTTTTGGCCTTTTCTATGGAGTTTTTCCTAGCCACCGTGCTTCTACACCTGCATTGCTTGCTGTTTAGGGTTTTAGGCTGGGTTTCTGTACAGCACTTTGAGATATCAGCTGATGTACGAAAGGCTATATAAATACATTTGATTTGATTTGGGTACTGTGTGTAGATGGGTGAGAGAAATTCAGTCTGAAAAACAACAAAAATGTGGAATAAGTTGAGGGGTATGAATACTTTCTGAAGGCACTGTAGGTCATGTAAAGTAAGTATTTTGGACATCTATTTGGCATATTCAAACTCAATGACTCCTGTGTTCCCTGCTGCAGGTTACAGAGAGCTGGTGCTCCAGTCCTTACCCCAGGTCTCCAGCCTGGATGGGGTGGACCGGCTGGGGAACCCTGCTCCTCTGGGGGAGGACAGCCCCATCGACATCCCCGGCCTGGAGAATTACGTGGACTTCTTGCTCTCCTCAGACACCAGTGCCAACGAACTGGTAAACATTAATCACAACCAAATGATATTCTATATAATGTATGCCAAAAGGGTTGTACCACATCTTAAAACTGATGTGGGTTTATATCACCCTCTGTCAGTGATGGGCAACCCCTTTTGTAGGCCCGCGGATCAATTTCCCCAGATACATTTTTTTCAGAAGGTGAATAAAAAAAAATATATATATAATAATTTGGTTGTGCATCAGCAGTTTTTCTCTTGTTATGTCAGTTACTGACAGTTACTCAATTAGCCCATGCCAGTTAACATTTTTGGGAGGGGTAAGTTACTCTCGCGTCCAGCTATCTAAAGTTGTAGTAACCATGGTCTAATTACCGACCGGGGGGGCCCATTTATTTTTTTAGTCACTCTCACTCAGATATCATATTAAAAACGGCAAACCTTTGCTTTTTTCAAAATGTGTAGTATTGCATGAAATTAGCTGTTAAACTGCAATTGTTTCTCTATGCCCCATGGCAAAAATAGGAGGATTGCAATAAATTAGTTATAAAATTGCTAAATTGACAAGTAATTTATAAGCAGTGTATATGAATGCTTTTTGTAATTTGAAGTAGTCTAAGTGTCACCACTTTGGGTCACTTTGAACTGTTTTTCTCTTATGTGGCACATGGCATGTTTCTCTGGGTGTATTATTACATATTACACCTATTGAATGTTGTAGAACTAATATCTCAACATAAGATGTCCCCACAGGCTAGGGTTGACGGCTCTTCCACCACTTTCCATATTGACGAGGTGCTGAAGCAGTTGCGCCAGCGGGCAGGGGGCCCAGTGGGGTCCCCAGATCCAGTCAGACGGCCCCAGGTTTCACAGCCAGGTTGGGCTACAGCGGGAAGCTATAGTACAGCAGCAGACCCAAACAATGAACAACGTATCCAGAAACTGGAGCACCAGGTGTCCCGGCTGTTCCAACAGGTGAGACTGGATGGAACGGTCTAAAGACGTCTGACTGATGCTGATCGGCACCTGTGTGAAGACTGTTGCTGTATAAACATTCACATACACTGAGTGTACAAAACATGATCCCTTATTGATGTCACCTGTTAAATTCAAATCAGTCAGTGTAGATGAAGGTGACAAAAGATTGAAGTGCCTTTTGATTGGGGTATGGTAGTAGGTGCCAGGCGCCCCGGATTGAGTGTGTCAAGTACTGCAAAGCTGCTGGGTTTTCTCACTCAACAGTTCCCCGTGTGTATCAAGAATGGTCAACCACCCAAAGGATATTCAGCCAGCTTTACACAACTGTGGGAAGCATTGTAGTCAACATGGGTCAGCATTTCTGTGGAACACTTTCGACACCATGCCCCAATGAATTAAGGCAAAAGGAGGTGCAACGCAATATTAGGAAGGTGTTCTTAATGTTTTGTACACTCAGTGTATATCACATCACGCATATAATGAAATTATGGCCCAGTTTTATTGTAGTACTATACAGCGGTGTAGTGCTCACTACACTGTAGAGTATTTGAGTTGTATACTACAAAGTAGTGTAGTAGTAATGCATATGGTTTATCCACCTGCATCACTAATGAAGCTCCTAACCTGGTCGCCAGACTCCTGCAGGGGAGGTCTCCAGCAGCTCCACCCCCTTTGTGAAGGTACGGAGGCCCAAGAGGGACATAGACAACACGTCAGAGAGTGAGTGTGATAGCGGGAAGGAGAACCGGGGGCGTCGCTCCAGAATCCCAACTCGGCACAGGGGTAGCAACAGTACTGCAGTGAAGAGGACAATCAAGCAGCCCACCAAGGCCAAACAACCAGACAGGTAACAGACACTGCCTCTCTGCTGACAAGTTTCTTATTTGACAATTTCACGCCTGTCATGATCTCCACACATGACGCAGTGGCATTGACACTGTGGTTATGCTTCATCAGATTCTTATCATACCCGCTCAGTTCGAGTCGTTTTGTTTTAGTGAACCTAATCAATCATAGTTGACACATTTTCATACTCATTCTGAAACCTATAAAGAGACTGCATTGCTTTGACTTTTTATGTGTAGTGATCAAGAGAGAAGCAAAGGGAAAAGTTCAAAGTGTTCAGTTGTCCCTGGGAGGAAGTCAGGCGTCCATCAGGCCTTTGGGGGTGCCGACTCAATAGGACCAGTCGGGAAGACTCCCAGCAGCACCAAACAAGCAGTGGAGGAGACTTATAGGGTACGGACCACAGTTCTCATATGCAGTATTTGTGTACATCAGTGATGTAGTGTTTTTTTTTTTTAAGAGAAATAAAGCTGATCACGGTGTGTAAAGTAATGCTCCGTATACTTCTGTTTTCTAAGCAACATTTTTGGGGAGTATTTTTATTAGATTTTATTCTTGGACATAAAAGACTGTAAAAACACCAGGAAATCATCTCCAAGTGATGTTAGTTTAAGAAATCTGTTTCCAAGTATTCCCATGTGTAGTAGAGACACTTGATCTTTAACAAATGTAAGCAAGGTTTGAAATGATTGTGTTTTAGTCAAACGTTATATCTGTTTTGGATTGTTGCAATCAATTTGCAGTCTACAAATAATTTGTAATCATGTTCCGGCCTCCGAATGTCCGCTCAAGAAAAAAATGGTCCCGCGTCTGAATCTAGTTGATGATCCCTGCTTTGACGCATTTTTCCGCAAAAGGATGGTTCATGCTCGTACAGTTAGAACAAAAAGTGTGTAAACGGCGTTTATGTGCGTTTAACGTCCTCTACACCACTGCTGTACATATCGTCGTTGAACTTAACTAGTTCGGCTGTCATATCATGCATAGATTCCCTGTCTAATTGAATATATCAACTTAGTGATTTTGTAAACTACTATTGATACTATGAAAGTGCGTGCATAATTAGTGCGCCACAATGAACTTTGTGTGTGTGTTTGCGTGCCTCCCTAGGCGATCGTGGAGGAGCGTGATCAGGAGAGAGAGAGGCGGTGGAAGGCTGAGCAGGCTGTGAGGAAGCTGACTGAGCAGATGAAGACCTTGCAGACCCAGGCCAGCCAGGAGAAAGACCTGCAGAGCATGGCCCTGCATACCACCGACAGGTTAGAGTAGTTTACTGTATACAGTACATACACAAACACAGAAATTCCTTATGCTCTTGTCACAAAAAGGTAAAATCTCTGCTAAATTCCCACACACACTTCCGTTATCTCATGCTTCCTGTAGGTTTTTAATACAAGCTAAAGTCGGACCTTGTGTCTCAACTCCCCTGTCTCTTTCCACCTCCCAGACTGAAGGAGCTTTTGTTGAAGGAGCGTTCGGAGCGCTCTGGTCTGCAGGCTCGCGTGGAGGAGCTGGATGAGAGGTGTCAGAGCTCCGCGCTGCAGCTGGAGCAGGTCCTGCAGCGGGAGGAGCAACACAAGAGGGCGCTGCGCAGCCTGGAGGACAGCACGTCCCATAGTGAAGCACGGAAGGCACGCCGGCAGGCTGAGGAGGTAGAGCTACTGCTGCCTCATAACCCTTGATACTTCATGGGTATAGTAGAGCTTCCATAGGTAGCACTGGGACGAAACGTTGCAACGTGGTCAGGAAAAATTCCAAGCCCTTGTGCTGCAACATAGTAATATTACCCGTACTGAGTAGGGTGTGACCTTTCAGATGAAGAGGAGCCAGGAGCTGGAGAACAAGGCGTCGGCCCTGATGAGAGAACTTGAGATCCAGCGAGCTTCGCTCCGACAGCATAAAGACAAGCTACGGCAGCTCCATGAACTGCTGGCTTCCAGGGAACAAGTGCACAGGTACAGTTGAAGTCGGAAGTTTACATACACTTAGGGGTCATTAACTTGTTTTTCAACCACTCCACAAATTTCTTGTTAACAAACTATAGTTTTGGCAAGTCGGTTAGGACATCTACTTTGTGCATGACACAAGTAATTTTCCCAACAATTGTTTACAGACAGATTATTTAATTTATAATTCACTGTATCACAATTCCAGTGGGTCAGAAGTTTACATACAGTAAGTTGACTGTGTCTTTAAACAGCTCGGAAAATTCCAGAAAATTATGTCATGGCTTTAGAAGCTTCTGATAGGCTAATTGACATCATTTGAGTCAATTGGAGGTGAACCTGCGGATATATTTCAAGGCCTACCTTCAAACCCAGTGCCTCTTTGCTTGACATAATGGGAAAATCAAAAGAAATCAGGCAAGACCTCAGAAAAAAATTGTAGACCTCCAGAACTCTGGCTCATCCTTGGGAGCAATTTCCAAATGCCTGAAAATACCACGTTCATCTGTACAAACAATAGTACGCAAGTATAAACACCATGGGACCACACAGCCATCATACCGCTCAGGAAGGAGACGCGTTCTGTCTCCTAGAGATGAACGTACTTTGGTGCAAATCAATCTCAGAACAACAGCAAAGGATCTTGTGAAGATGCTGGAGGAAACCGGTACAAAAGTATCTATATTCACAGTAAAACGAGTCCTAGATCGACATAACCTGAAAGGCCGCTCAGCAAGAAGCCACTGCTCCAAAACCGCCATTAAAAAAAGCCAGACTACGGTTTGCATCTGCACATGGGGACAAAGATTGTACTTTTTGGAGAAATAGAACTGTTCGGCCATAATGACCATCGTTATGTTTGGAGGAAAAAGGGGGAGGCTTGCAAGCCGACGAACACTATCCCAACTGTGAAGCACGGAGGTGGCAGCATCATGTTGTGGGGGTGCTTTGCTGCAGGAGGGACTGGTGCACTTAACAAAATAGATGGCATCATATGGAGGACAATTTTGTGGATATTTTGAGGCAACATCTCAAGACATCAGTCAGGAAGTTAAAGCTTGGTTGCAAATGGGTCTTCCAAATGGACAATGACCCCAAGCATACTTCCAGAGTTGTGGCAAAATGGCTTAAGGACAACAAAGTCCAGGTATTGGAGTGGCCATCACAAAGCCCTGACCTCAGTCCTATAGAACATTTTTGGGCATAACTGAAAAAGCATGTGCGAGCAGGGAGGCCTACAAACCTGACTCAGTTACACCAGCTCTGTCAGGAGGAATGGTCCAAAATTCACCCAACTTATTGTGGGAAGCTTGTGGAAGGCTACCTAAAACTTTTGACCCAAACGTTTGACGCAAGTCAAACAATTTTAAAGGCAATGCTACCAAATACTAATTGAGTGTATGTAAACTTCTGACCCACTGGGAATGTGATGAAAGAAATAAAAGCTGAAATAAATCATTCTTGCTACTATTATTCTGACATTTCACATTCTTAAACAAAGTGGTGATCCTAACTGACCTAAGACGGGAATTTTTACTAGGATTAAATGTCAGGAATTGTGAAAATTTTTGTTTAAATGTATTTGGCTATGGCAAACCTCTGAGACTACAGCACCTTTTTTTGCAGTACGGTGCCATCATTAGGGCACACAATGGAAAATGAGCGTTTCTTCACCATTTCACTCAGTTTCAAAATGTTTTCTCCCTATTGAACCTGACCCAGATCTCATTAATTTCGTCAGTCAGTCAGTGAGAGTCTTAACAGTGTCACCCTGTTTCACAGGAAGGAGCTGGAGGGTCGGCTGATGCCAGGCGGGGCAGAGTTCCGGGAGGTGGTGGCCAAGGAGGTGGCTGGTGTAGAGCAGAGACACGCCCAGAGCAGGGCTGGGTTGGAGGAAAGATTGGCCCAGGCCTCACAGCAGTACACTGCCCTGGAGGACGAGTTCCGTATGGCCCTCACCATCGAGGCTGCTCGCTTCACTGAGGTCTGAACACTGAACTGGAGAACATCAAATAAAACTCTTTATTTGTTATTTAACTTCCAGTAGCATAAAAAGACAGCTGAAACAAGGACACGTTTTGACCTGTTCTAGATACTTATGTAGTGTGTGTGTATTGTGGTAACATTGACACTTTGGTTCATTAGGTATTAAATGTCCCCTACATCGCTAACTCAGTTCTCTAGCTTTGACCTTCTACTAAATGAGCTAGAAGAAAACATATTGCTGGTAAGATTGACACAAACAGGGAATGCACAGTAGTAGACTTTCATAAAAATTATGAATTAAGACAATAGGACTAAAGAGAGCCTTTGACTCATGAAATTGATGATTAGATGAATATGAAACTTTTTGATAGGAGCAACTAACAAGGTTTCTGCCTGTGTCCTCCGTACGTAGGTGGAGCAGGGCTGTACCCGGCTGAGTGCTGAGCTGTCGGAGGTAAAGGCTGCCCTGTCTCAGACCCAACAGAGAGAGAGACAGGCAGGGGGTCTGGTGCAGGAGCTCACCGCCATGGTCAAGGAGCAGAAGAGCCGCATCACAGAGCTCAGCAAATCCAAGCGAGACGCCATCACTGAGCTCAAGGTACAACACCACGACCGGGGCTCTTCAGCATGTTGCTTATTGCTATATATATATATATATATATATATATATATATATATATATATTTATATACAGTGGGGGAAAACAAGTATTTGATACACTGCCGATTTTGCAGGTTTTCCTACTCACAAAGCATGTAGAGGTCTGTAATTTTTATCATAGGTACACTTCAACTGTGAGAGACGGAATCTAAAACAAAAATCCAGAAAATCACATTGTATGATTTTTAAGTAATTCATTTTCATTTTATTGCATGACATAAGTATTTGATCACCTACCAACCAGTAAGAATTCCGGCTCTCACAGACGTGTTTGTTTTTCTGTTCTCCTGTTCTCCACTCATTACCTGTATTAACTGCACCTGTTTGAACTCGTTACCTGTATAAAAGACACCTGTCCACACACTCCATCAAACAGACTCTAACCTCTCCACAAAGGCCAAGGCCAGAAGGCTGTGTAAGGACATCAGGGATACAATTGTAGACCTGCACAAGGCTGGGATGGGCTACAGGACAATAGGCAAGCAGCTTGGTGAGAAGGCAAAAACTGTTGGCGCAATTATTAGAAAATGGAAAAAGTTCAAGATGACGGTCAATCACCCTCAGTCTGGGGCTCCATGCAAGATCTCACCTCGTGGGGCATCAATGATCATGAGGAAAGTGAGGGATCAGCCCAGAACTACACGGCAGGACCTGGTCAATGACCTGAAGAGAGCTGGGACCACAGTCTCAAAGAAAACCATTAGTAACACACTACGCCGTCATGGATTAAAATCCTGCAGCGAACGCAAGGTCCCCCTGCTCAAGCCAGCACATGTCCAGGCCCGTCTGAAGTTTGCCAATGACCATCTGGATGATCCAGAGGAGGAATGGGAGAAGGTCATGTGGTCTGATGAGACAAAAATAGAGCTTTTTGGTCTAAACTCCACTCGCTGTGTTTGGAGGAAGAAGAAGGATGAGTACAACCCCAAGAACACCATCCCAACCGTGAAGCATGGAGGTGGAAACATAATTCTTTGGGGATGTTTTTCTGCAAAGGGGACAGGACGACTGCACCGTATTGAGGGGAGGATGGATGGGGCCATGTGTCGTGAGATCTTGGCCAACAACCTCCTTCCCTCAGTAAGAGCATTGAAGATGGGTCGTGGCTGGGTCTTCCAGCATGACAACGACCCAAAACACACAGCCAGGGCAACTAAGGAGTGGCTCCATAAGAAGCATCTCAAAGGTCCTGGAGTGGCCTAGCCAGTCTCCAGACCTGAACCCTATAGAAAATCTTTGGAGGGAGCTGAAAGTCTGTATTGCCCAGTGACAGCCCCGAAACCTGAAGGATCTGGAGAAGGTCTGTATGGAGGAGTAGGCCAAAATCCCTGCTGCAGTGTGTGCAAACCTGGTCAAGAACTACAGGAAACGTATGATCTCTGTAATTGCAAACAAAGGTTTCTGTACCAAATATTAAGTTCTGCTTTTCTGATGTATCAAATACTTATGTCATGCAATAAAATGCAAATGAATTACTTAAAAATCATACAATGTGATTTACAGGATTTTTGTTTTAGATTCCGTATCTCACAGTTGAAGTGTACCTATGATACAAATTACAGACCTCTACATGCTTTGTAAGTAGGAAACACTGTCGATTTTGCAGGTTATCAAATACTTGTTCTCCCCAATGTATGTATGTATGTATAGATATATAGTACAAGTCTAAAGTTTGGACACCTCCTCATTCAAGGGTTTTTCTTTATTTTTACAGTTTTATACATTGTAGAATAATAAAGACATCAACTGAAATAACACATGGAATCATGTAGTAACCAAAAAAGTGTTGAAACAAATCAAAATATATTTGAGATTCTTCACCTTCTTCCACCTTTTGCCTTGATGACAGCTTTGAACACTCTTGGAATTCTCTCAACAAGCTTCATGAGGTAGTCACCTGGAATGCATTTCAATTAACAGGTGAGCTTTGTTAATTTGTGGAATTTCTTTCCTTAATCCTTTTGATAAATTGTGTTGTGACAAGGCAGGGGTGGTATACAGAAGATAGCCAAATTTGGTAAAATACCAAGCCCTATTTGGTAAAATACCAAGTGCATATTATGTCAAGAACAGCTCAAATAAGCAAAGAGAAACGACAGTCCATCATTATTTTACGACATGAAAGTCAAGTCAGTCTGGAATGAGGACCGCCACAGGAAAGGAAGACCCAGAGTTACATCTGCTGCAGAGGATAGGTTCAGCCTCAGAAATTACAGCCCAAATAAATTCTTCAGAGTTCAAGTAACAGACATCTCAACATCAACTGTTCAGAGGAGACTGTGAATCAGGCTTTCATGGTAAAATTGCTACAAAGAAACCACTACTAAAGGACACCAATAAGAAGAAGACTTGCTTGGGCCAAGAAACACGAGCAGTGGATATTAGAACGGTGGAAATCTATCCTTTGGTCTGATGAGTCCAAATTTGAGATTTTTGGTTCCAATCGCCATGTCTTTGTGAGACGCTGAACAGATGATCTCCGCATGTGTGGTTCCCACTGAAGCATGGAGGAGGAGGTGTTTGGGGTGCATTGTTGGTCACCCTGTCTGTGATTTATTTAGAATTCAAGGAATATTTAACCAGCATGGCTACCACAGCATTCTGCAGCGATACGCCATCTCATCTGGTTTGGGCTTAGTGGGACTATCATTTGTTTTTCAACAGGACAATGACACAAAACACACCTCCAAGCTGTGTAAGGGCTATTTGACCAAGGAGAGTGTTGGAGTTCTGCATCAGATGACCTGGCCTCCACAATCACCCGACCTCAACCCAAGCGACATGGTTTGGGATGAGTTGGACCACAGAATGAAGGAAAAGCAGCCAACAAGTGCTCAGCATATGTGGAAGCTCCTTCAAGACTGTTGGAAAGGCATTCCTCATGAAGCTGGTTGAGAGAATGCCAAGAGTGTGCAAAGCTGTCATCAAGTGTAGCTACTTTGAAGAACCTTAATTATTAAATATATTTGGATTTTTTTTTTAAACACTTTTGGTTACTACATTTTTCTTATGTTATTTCATAGTTTTGATGTCTACACTATTATTCTACAATGAAAAACATACTAAAAATAAAGAAAAACCCTTGAATGGGGAGGTGTGTCTAAACTTTTGACTGGTAGTGTGTGTGTATCTATAGCTAGCTAGTCAGCTGACCTGCCCCCAAACGCCAATATTTTTAATCTTATAGCTTTTATTTCCATGATTGATCAAAGCTCATTTTCTCATGCTCTCTCTTATCTCTCTGCAGCAGACATATAGTGAGCAATATGTTTGGAACATAAAATCGCAGTATCGAATCGCAATACATAATAGAATCGTGAGAATCACAATACATATCATATCGGCACCTAGGTATCGTGATAATATCTTATCGTGAAGTCCCTGGCAATTCCCAGCCCTAGTACCTGGACTACGGGAAGTTCCTATAAGGTAGTGTGAATGGATTAGGGGCTAAGATAAGGGGGTAGGGGTTGATTGTTTCCGTGGTGTCTGTGTCCCGTCAGGGCCGTGTGCGGTCTCTGGAGGCGGGGGCGGAGGAGGACAGGCGTCTGCAACTGCAGCTGGAGCTGGTGAAGAAGGACAAGGCCAGGCTGCTGTCCCAGCTCACCGCCCAGGAGTCCGTTATAGACGGCCTCAGGGCTGAGAGGAGGATCTGGGGACAGGAGCTGGCTCAACAAGGTATGCTAACACCTTGGAAATAGAATTACTTAGTTACTAATATTAAAGAAATAAGGCACGAGGGGGTGTGGTATAAAGCCAAAATACCATGGCTAAGGGTTATTCTTATGCAACACAGAGTGCCTGGATACAGCCCTTAGTCGTGGTGTACTGGCCATACACCACAAAACCCTGAGGGTGCTTTATTGCTATTATTATTATTGCAAAGAAATGTTTTGTCATACTCGTGGTATATACCACGGCTCAGCCAATCACCATTCAGTGCTCGAAACACCCCGTTTATAACGGTAATTATATTTCTATGGTACACTATATATAAAATGTATGTGGACACCGCTTCAAATTAGTGGATTTGGCTATTTCAGCCACACCTGTTGCAAAAAAAAAAAATACAAAAATTGAGCACACAGCCATGCAATATCCATAGACAAACATTGGCAGTAGAATGACCTTACTGAAGACCTTAGCGACCTTCAACGTGGCACCGTCATAGGATGCCACCTTTCCAACAAGTCAGTTTGTAAAAGTTTTTGTGAAGTGGAAATGTCTAGGAGCAACAACGGCTTAGACGCGGAGTGGTAGGCCACACAATCTCACAGAACGGGACCGCGCGCGGAGTGCTGAAGCGGGTAGTGCGTAAAAATCTTCTGTCCTCGCTTGCAACACTCACTACCTAGTTCCAAACTGCCTCTGGAATTAACGTCGGGAGCTTCATGAAATGGGTTTCCAATGCCGATCAGCCACACACAAGTCTAAGATTACGATGCGCAATGCCAAGCGTCGACTGGAATGGTGTAAAGCTCGCCGCAAATGGACTCTGGAGCAGTGCTTTACCATCTGGCAGTCCGACGGACAAATCTGGGTGTAGGCGGATGCCAGGAGAGCACTACCTGTCCGACTGCATAGTGCCAACTGTGCAGTTTGGAGGAGGAATAATGGTCTGGGCTGTTTTATTTTTATGGTTCTAATGAAGGGAAATCTTAACGCTACAGCATACAATGACATTCTAGACGATTCTGTGCTTCCAAGTTTGTGGAAACAGTTTGTGGAAGGCCCTTTCCTGTTTCAGCATGTCAATGCCCCCGTGCACAAAGCGAGGTCCATACATAAATGGTTTGTCGAGATCGGTGTGGAAGAACTTGACTGGCCTGCACAGAGCCCTGACCTGAACCCCATCGAACACGATTTGGAACGCAGACTGCGAGCCAGGCCTAATCGCCCAACGTCAGTGCCTGACCTCACTGATGCTCTTGTGGCTGAATGGAAGCAAGTCCCTGCAGCAATGTTCCAACATCTAGTGGAAAGCCTTCCCAGAATAGTGGGGGACCAACTCCTTATTAATGGTCATGATTGATTGATTGTTTGACGAGCGTTTGTCCACATACTTTTGGTCATGTAGTGTACCCTTTACAGTGATTTCAATCTCAAATCTAGGCTAACCGGTTGTAGTTAACTTTTTTGTAGTTGCTATCCTCTTCCTTTTCCATTCATTTAAATGTGTTGGGCTGCCGTCTAGCTCCACCGGGTCAATAAATACTGAATTCAACATTTTCTCTTGAGTGACCTTTATTGACACTCGTCTTGTGTTTTCCCCTATGTTTGACCCCCCCAAAAAACACACACACATAGAAGCGTCTCTGTCCCAGGACAGGGGTCGTCTGGAGGCGAGGATTGAGGTGTTGGCTGCTGAACTGGAGAGTCAGAAGAAACAGAACGAGCGAGACAACGACGCCCTGAGGATCAAAGTCAAGGTCATCGATGACCAGACAGAGACCATTCGCAAACTCAAAGAGGTACTCAAAACACTTCCAAAGCCAGACATCCGCTTGTTGATTGCCCATTGGGCCAGGTGTGAATGTTCTGGGTGCCTAAACCTACCCAACCACTTACCAGTGTGTGTGTATATTTTATATATATTACATTTTAGTAATTTATCAGACGCTCCTATCCAGTGCGACTTACAGTTAGTGCATTCATCTTAAGATAGCCAGGTGGGACAACCACATCACAGGCATAGAATTAACATTTTTCCTCAACGTAGCCGTCAGTAAAGTCAAAGCTAGAACCGGGGGGTCAAGTGCAATACTGGTTAAGTGTTGTTTTTTTGTTTATTATTATTTTTTGAGGGGGTTAAAGGTGAAGAGGAGTATTTTTATATACTCTTTGAAGAGGTAGGGTTTCAGATGTTTTCAGAAGATGGCCCCCTGCCAGGACAGAGAATAGCTTGGACTGGGCTGAGCGGGAGGGCCAAGAGACCTGAGGTGGCAGAACAGAGTGCTGAGCATAGTCTGAAGGTACAACGGGATGGCCGTCCACCTTTTTCTCTCCAAACATAACGATGGTAATTATGGCCAAACGGTTATATTTTTGTTTCATCAGACCAGAGGACATTTCTCCAAAAAGCACAATATTTGTCTCCATGTACAGTTGCAAACTGTAGTCTGGCTTTTTTATGGCGGTTTTGGAGCAGTGGCTTCTTCCTTGCTGAGCGGCCTTTCAGGTTATGTCGATATAGGACTCGTTTTACTGTGGATATAGATACGTTTGTACCTGTTTCCTCCAGCATCTTCACACGGTCCTTTTGCTGTTGTTCTGGGATTGATTTGCACTATTCGCACCAAAGTACGTTCATCTCTAGGAGACAGAAGGCGTCTCCTTCCTGAGCGGTATGACGGCTGCGTGGTCCCATGGTGTTTATACTTGCGTACTATTGTTTGTACAGATGAACGTGGTACCTGCAGGCTTTGGAAATTGCTCCCAAGGATTTTATATTTATTTAACCTTCATTTAACCAGGTAAGCAAGTTGAAAACAAGTTATCATTTTACAATTGCGACCTGGCCAAGATAAAGCAAAGCAGTTCGACACATACAACAACACAGAGTTACACATGGAGTAAAACAAACATAGTCAATAATACAGTAGAAAAATAAGTCTATATACAATGTGAGCAAATGAGGTGAGATAAGGGAGGTAAAGGCAAAAAAGAAGGCCATGGTGGCGAAGTAAATACAATATAGCAAGTAAAACACTGGAATGGTAGATTTGCAGTGGAAGAATGTGCAAAGTAGAGAGAGAAATAATGGGGTGCAAAGGAGCAAAATAAATAAATACAGTCGGGGGAGAGGTAGTGGTATGGGCTAAATTATAGATGAGCTATGTACAGGTGCAGTAATCTGTGAGCTACTCTAACAGCTGGTGCTTAAAGCTAGTGAGGGAGATAAGTGTTTCCAGTTTCAGAGATTTTTGTAGTTCGTTCCAGTCATTGGCAGCAGAGAACTGGAAGGAGAGGCGGCCAAAGGAAGAATTGGTTTTGCAGGTGACCAGAGAGATATACCTGCTGGAGCGTGTGCTACAGGTGGGTGATGCTATGGTGACCAGCGAGCTGAGATAAGGGGGGACTTTACCTAGCAGGGTCTTGTAGATGACCTGGAGCCAGTGGGTTTGGCGACGAGTATGAAGCGAGGGCCAGCCAACGAGAGCGTACAGGTCGCAGTATGAACTAGACAAATCTTTTTCTGAGGACTTGGCTGATTTCTTTTGATTTTCCCATGATGTCAAGCAAAGAGGCACTGAGTTTGAAGGTAGGCCTTGAAATACATCCACAGGTACACCTCCAATTGACTCAAATGATGTCAATTAGCCTATCAGAAGCTTCTAACGCCATGATATCATTTTCTGGAATTTTCCAAGCTGTTTAAAGGGACAGTCAACTTAGTGTGTGTAAACTTTTGACCCACTGGAATTGTGATACAGTGAAATAATCTGTCTGAAAACAATTGTTGGAAAAATTACTTATGTCATGCACAAAGTAGATGTCCTAACCGACTTGCCAAAACTATAGTTTATTAAATTTGTGGAGTGGTTGAAAAAGGAGTTTTAATGACTCCAACCTAAGTGTCTGTAAACTTCCGACTTCAACTGTACATAATTACAGACATACAATTCACAGCAAGGACATGTTCATCAATCAAATGGAAACCTGACAGTAAATGATAGCAATATTGTTCCCATTTTGTTCAGTAAATGTCTTGATATAATTTTGATATAATATGATATAATATCATTATAGAGACTGTGGCCACTGGAAAGGTGTCATTATACACGGGTCATTCTTGAACGAGAAAATGTGCACTGGTTCTGAAGTAGTAGACTCCTCTCAATGGTGCAGTGAAGACACCTGCATCAGAGGAAAAGCAGGGACAAAGCACTCTCATAGCAGACAGGATATAACTATAGTTTTAACTATGCTTTGTGGAAAGTAGCTATTTTTCTGTGGAGACATGGCTACTTTGGAGGCGACTACAACTATTTGAATACAGATCCCCAAAAAAGGACTGCTTTTTTCAACTATTTGAATACAGATCTGAGAAAGCAACTACTTCAATTTTACAATTTGAATACAGATCTCAGGAAGTGACTACTTTTCTGAAACTATTGCATTGGCCGCCTTCAGCTTATGGCGTGCTGTGTCTGAAACTGCATGTTGAAGATGGAAATAGAATGAATAAGAGCACACACATTCTACTCATTCACCTTCCCGACTCTCTCCCCCGTCACCTAGGCCCCGTTGAGTGATGTAATTCTCTCTGACCCCTGCGCTCTCTCCCTGAGCCCATGCCCCAGACAAACAGAAAAACACCAGCAGAACTACAGCACCCCTCATTCTGAAACAATGACTCTTCAGAACTAATGTAGTCTATTTGGCTCAGACCCATTCTGTGTATATATACACTGGTGTTATTGAACTTTAACTGGTGTCATTGGGGAAACATTTGACAACATTGCCAAGGAATATGTGTGATGTAACAGTACACCGGTTGAGATTATTTCATGCCATATCTTTCGAATATGAGGTGTTTCTAGGACATGGTAAAAATCAAACCTGTTACTCTGTTTTTAAAGTCTCCTCCATAAGGGTTGCTTATAGAAAGTAAAAAATCAGACCTTGGTCAAATACATACGTCAAGTACTTGAGGTGCACTTGATTTCAGAGCTATTGGCATTTCTCTCTGTCAGCACTCTTTCGCTTTCTCTCTCTCTCTCTCTCTCTCCACCCTCCCTCTCTCTCCCTCAGGGCCTACAAGAGCGTGACGAGCAGGGCCGGAGGCAGCGCGAGGAGAGCCTGCTGGCCCAGCGGCGCCTGCAGCAGCAGCTGGAGGAGTCGTCAGCCACATCGCAGGACCTGGGAGACACGGTGCAGCAGCTCAGTCTCCGCAAGGAGCAGCTCAAGCAACAGCTGGAGGACAAGGAGATGGAGCTGGACGAGGTCAAGGCCGCCTTCAGGTAGCTCACGACACGCACAAATACACTCGCACAGCACACTGCACTGAATAAACTTGAGCTCCACATGTTACTCATACATTTCCATAAATCATGCGTTGATGTAAATGGGAGATTTGAGTGAAACATTTTGTACAGATGTGGATCTCAAATTGGGATTTTACCCATCACAACATCATTCTGAGGACCCACAATCCAATATGTCTGACACCCTGTGTCACCATCCTCAATTATTTTAATGTATGCACATTGTCCCCACTACATTCCTTCATACATACTTCATGTTTACTACTTCTATGTTCTCCCCTGCAGTGTGTCCAATAAGAAGTGGCAGGACAAGGCTGACCTGCTGACCCGGCTGGAGAGCCAGGTGAAACGCATGAAGGAGGGCTTCGACTCTAAAGAGAGCCTGCTGCTGGAGGAGAGAGACAAGGCCTCACAGGCGCACAAGTACGCTGACTTAGACACCTTCAATAGGACAACGTATAGGACTTCCTATCTAATCCAGCCGTGGATTAGTAGTAATATGATTATAATATGGTCATTAGCAGATGTTTTTATCCAAAGTGACGGTAAATACATAGATACATATGGGCCCTATATAATGAAATGAATGTATGAGGGAAAGAAACAGAAGTCCAGTGTTGCAAACACCGAGCTCCAATGACCAACTGAGCCACCGGAATCATAGAAGAGATGAGAATATAAGACATTGGTCGAAGAGCTGCAAGCCTGCAACGGTGGTCCAGGTCAGAGTAATGGCGACAGTGTATCTGTGCTTGTGGTTTCCCCTCCAGAGCGGTGGTAGAGAAGCTACACAGTATGGACGATGCATTCCGGCGACAGCTGGAGTCGCTACAGGCATCCCATCAGACCGAGCTCCTACGGCTGGCCAATGACAAGCAGAAACGGATTGAACAGTCCAATCAGAAGGTAGCTTACAGTAATGGTTACCACAGTCACTACACTGACCTGCTCAGATGCATACTAAGGAATGAATGAATGTTAACTTGAGATCCATGCACGTAACTTGAAATTCCTTGCACATCTCCTAATGCATTATTTATGCAAATGTCTCAGATGTATGACCGTGTGTGTTTTTACTCAGGTGTATAATGCATTCGTTATTGGGGTTAGTTTAATAGTGGAATGTGTGTGTTATTGACTCAGGTATTTCAGGTGGAGGAGGAGATGCGTCAGCTCCTGGAGGAGACTGAAACTGAGAAGAAAACAATGGAGGAGAAGATGAGACGTCTCACCAGCGTATTGAAAGACTTCTAAGTACAGCTGATGGTGTATATCATCCACCTGTAGAGTCACCTGTGTTTCTACTTGGACGTTACACTGATGAGGTGACAGCATTTGTTGATGTGAATTATTTGCAAAACGTGAATGTTAAGTTGTTCTGACAGTCAAACGTTTTTAGGGGTGGACAGGTTTTGGACTTGTTGTGGTTAGGCCAGTAAGTTTGAAAGAGGGCACTATTTCATTTTATGTCGTTTGTCATCTGCGTCCGACTTTGTGGCCAGACGGATATAGACAAGTTGGTTGTTTAGCAACAAAACCGACGTGTGCGCAACTGTGAGGCAAAACAGACGGGGTTGGCTTAGATTGTTGACAACATGTCAACTATATTTAATCTCCAATGTTTATTGAAAACATAAATACATTTGCAGAATGAGCATTTGTTGTCTCTCAACCATTGTTACAGTTGTTGGTTAAGCTAGCTAACGAATTTGATCCATTAGCATCAGTCAAAACACCTCAAAACAAGAAATGGTATCAAGAACCAGACTAGCTGAAAAGAGTCACTTACAATCCCCCTCGTGGCAGTTTCTTGTCATTGTTGGTAGCTATCTGGCCATCCAGAATCACAACTCCAACTTCTATCCCATTGAAGTGTACGCATCGTTTTCGTGATGTTGTCAGCTAACCCATCTATAGACACCTGTCCCCCGCGACTGGCTTATACATAAAGCATCCTCCATTCAGGATGCAAAGGTGTTGGTTTCCTCCTTAATTCGATTGGCGGGCCAGCCCCCCCAAAAAGGGAACATATCAGTACTGTTTTAATTAAACAAAACATTTCCCAGACTTTTTTCTAATAACATCCAGATGTTGCACACCGTGTTCAGTGCATCAGTCTGTTGTTATCCCATGGCTGAACAGCATCCGGAAGTTGTCCGAAATCGGTGGGGAGAAATTGTGTTTTGTTAAGAGTGCACATATTTTCCCTTTTTTTAAAAATATATATAATTTAGGCTGGTGGGCCATTAATTAAATCGAGTTAAGGAGGAATACAACATCAGGAATAACTACGCCATCTAGGGCACTAGTTTGAAATGTAATACATTTACATGTTGTGTAAATATTTGAACTAAGTTATCAAATGTGTGTATATTTTTATCATGCTAAATAAAAGCAGTTTTATTCCGCTTTCGTTGTCAAGTCTTAGAAAAAGTTTTGGGCTGGGGGGAGCAGATGGGGCAGAGATACAAATATAATTTTCTAAAAGACAAAAAAATAAGACAAAGCCATCGATTAAGTCACCCATTGTTTTCTATGAGAATGCTCAGCGGCGCATTTGATCGGGAAGTGTCATTTCAGCGTGTCGCTGTCTTGGTACATGGAGGAGTTTTTGGAAACATTGCATGTGTTTGAGCTACTCTAGGAAGTGACTGTTGCAGGTTAGCACAGTGCCCTTCAACGTGCAATCATTGGAAAACAAAATGGATGATATACGATAAAGACTATCCTGCCAACGGGACATTAAAAACGAATATCTTATGTTTCATCAAGTTGTGGCTGAACGACGACACGGATAATATAGAGCTGCCATGATTTTCCATGCATCGGCAGCAAAGAGAAGCTACGTCTTGCAAGGCGGGGGGGGGGGGGGGGGGCGGGGTGTATTTGTCAATATCAGCTGGTGCGCAATGTCTAATATTAAAGGAGTCTCTTGCCTGAGGTAAGGTAGAGTACCTTGTGATAAGCTGTAGACCACACTATCTACCAAGAGAGTTCTCATCTATATTATTCGTATCCATCTATTTACAACCACAAACCGATGCTGGCACTAAGGCCGCACTCAACGAGCTGTATAAGGCCATAAGCATACAAGAAATTGCTTATCCAGAAGTGCCGCTCCTAGTGGCCGGAGACTTTAATGCAGGCAAACTTAAATCTGTTTTACCTCATTTCTACCAGCATGTCACATGTGCAACCAGAGGGGGAAAAAACTCTAGACCACCTTTACTCCACACACAGAGATGTGGGCAAAGCTCACCCTCCATTTGGCAAATCTGACCATAATTATATCCTTCTGATTCCTGCTTACAAGCAAAAATTAAAGCAAGAAATACCCGATAATGCAGATACTGCGCTACAGGACTGTTTTGCTAGCACAGACTGGAATATGTTCCGGGATTCATCCAATGGCATTGAGGAGTATGCCACCTCAGTCATTGGCTTCATCAATAAGTGCATCGACGATGTCATCCCCACAGTGACCGTACGTACATATCCCAAGCAGAAGCCATGAAGCCATTTTCTTAACCAACAATGCAGTTCAATAAAGAGTTAAGGGCTACTCTAAGAAGGACCGAGGACTACTACATCTGTTGTATTTGGTGGATGTGACAAATTAAATAAAGTTTGGTTTGGTTTGCTGCCCCCTCTCATGGAGTATGTTAAATTGAAGGCCTACCGGGGTACTGCAGGCTACCATTAGCAACTAAATTGTCCTTAGAAATTTGTATGTGATTTTAAAGTAATCGGTTCAAGGACATACATTTGGTGTACTAGAAGCAATTATTGATACCATGATTGTGTTCTGATAAAAACAATTACATCCATGAATATCGACCACGAACAAAGCCATTTCCCAATTCACTATAATGGGGGAATACTGCTTTCTGAAAACAATGCTTGCAGTACCGCCACAGATAGATGTGAGCATAGAGTAGAATATCTTTGATACCATGGTCGGCCATCAACTTGAAATCCCCTATGTGACGTGGCAGTCGTTATTCCCTGGTTTCTAGCTAGCTATGGGGAATAATTATTCATTAGTTGTTAATTTTCTAGAAATCTAAAGCCACAACCTAGATTTGAGCCAATGTCTTAAGTGGTTGAATATTGCTAGATCAAATCCCCAAACTGACAAGGTAAAAATCTGTCTTTCTTCCCCTGAACAACACAGTTAACCCACTGTTCCTAGGCTGTCATTGTAAATAAGAATTTATTCTTAACTGACTTGCTAGTTAAATAAAGGTTCAACATTTTTAAAAACCTTGTAAAAGTGACAACTGGCACTTTTCGTCAACAACTTTATATCTAGTTAAATAAAGGTTCAATTTAAAAAATATTGAAGGAGTGCTTTTGATTTGACGCCCTGCACACGCTCAGTTTGGTGCGACCATTCGAAAATGACGTGTTTCTGCGCATGATTATTATTTATTTAGTTTTTTCATTGTACAAAACTATCAACAACTTACATCCCTACATCAAAAAATTCTAACAAAACACAGGTATAAACAAGTAAATACATACAATAAAATCAACTGTTTTGGTGTGCTTGGACCATTCTAGTTTGTTGGTGATGTGAACACCAAGGAACTTGAAGCTCTCAACCTGCTCAACTACAACCCAGTCGATGAGAATGGGGGAGTGCTCGGTCCTCCTTTTCCTGTAGTCCACAATCATCTCCTTAGTCTTGGTTACATTGAGGGATAGTTTGTTATTCTGGCACCACCCGGCCAGGTCTCTGACCGACTCCCTATAGGCCGTCTCATCGCTATCAGTGATCACTGTTGTGTTGTCTGCAAACGTAATGATGGTGTTGGAGTCGTGCCTGAAAGTTGACCTGTTTAAAGGTCTTACTCACGTCGGCTACAGAGAGCGGGATCACACAGTCGTCCGGAGCAGCTGATGCTCTCATGCATGCCTCAGTGTTGTTTTCCTCTAAGCGAGCATAGAAGTGATTTAGCTCGTCTGGTAGGCTCGTGTCACTGGGCAGCTCGTGGCTGTGCTTCCCATTGTAGTCTGTAATAGTTTGCAAGCCCTGCCACATAAGACGAGCGTCAGAGCCGGTGTAGTATGATTCAATCTTAACCCTGTATTGATGCTTTGCCTGTTTGATGGTTAATCGGAGGGCATAGCAGGATTTCTTTTAAGCTTCCGGGTTAGAGTCCCGCACCTTGAAAGCGGCAGTTCTACCCTTTAGCTCAGTGCGAATTTTGGCTGTAATCTATGGCTTCTGGTTGGGGTATGTACTTAGTCACTGTGGGGACGACGTCCTCGATGCACTTATTGATAAAGCCAGTGACTGATGTGGTGTACTCCTCAATGCCATCGGATGAATCCCGGAACATGTTCCAGTCTGTGATAGCAAAACAGTCCTGTAGTTTAGCATCTGCTTCACCTGACCACTTTTTTATAGACCGAGTCACTGGTGCTTCCTGCTTTAATTTTAGCTTGTAATCAGGAGGATAGAATTGTGGTCGGATTTACCAAATGGAGGGCGAGGGAGAGCTTTGTACACTTCTCTGTGTGTAGAGTACAGGTGATCTATAATTTTTTTTCCTCTGGTTGCACATTTAACATGTTGATAGAAATTAGGTAGAACTGATTTTAAGTTTCCCTGCATTAAAGTCTCTGGCCACTAGGAGCGCCGCCTCTGGAAACAAGTGGTTTCCTGTTTGTTTATTTCCTTATACAGCTGACTGAGTGCAGTCTTAGTGTCAGCATCCTTCTGTGGTGGTAAATAAACAGCCACGAAAGGTATAGCTGAGAACTCTAGGCAAATAGTGTGGTCTGAATTTTATCACAAGATACTCTACTTCAGGCGAGCAAAATCTAGACTTCCTTAGATTTTGTGCACCAGCTGTTGTATGCACAGAACGCCTCCCCTCGTCTTACCTGTTTTATCTTGCCGGTGCAGCGTATATCCCGCTAGCTGAATATCCATGTCATTATTCAGCCACGATTTCGTGAAACATAAGATAGTACAGTTTTTGATGTCCCATTGGTAGGATATTCATAATCATACCTCGTCTAATTTCTTGTCCAATGATTGCACGTTGGCGAGTAATATTGACGGTAACAACAGCTTTCCCACTCGCCTTCTGCGAATCCTTACGAGGCACCCCGCTCTGTGTCCCCTGTACCTGCGTCTCTTCCTCTTGCCAATAACTGGGATGTTGGCCTTGTCGGGGGTTTGGAGAATGTCTTGTGCGTCCTGCTTGTTGAAGAAAAAATCTTTGTCTAATCCGAGGTGAGTGATCCTGATATCCAGAAGCTCTTTTTCGCCGTAAGATACAGTTGCAGGCAGAAACATTATGTACAAAATAAGTTACAAATAATGTGAAAAAAACACATAATAGCACTTTTGGTTGGGGCCCGTAAAACTGATGCCATTTAGTACCAGTATGCCATATAGTACCAGTCAAAAGTTTGATTACTCATTCCAGGGTTTTTCTTGTGTTTTTCTGTGACTGCTTCAATAATTGTTTTTATAATAAATATTTATGGGAATTCTAAATTGTTTGCATAGTCAACTTACACACAACATTGACACACACACTTACCCCACCAGACATGCCACCAGGGGTCTTTTCAAAGTCCCCAGGTCCAGGACAAATGTAAGGAAACAGAATATTTTACAGAGCTATGAATGCATGGAACTCCTTTCCATCTTTAAAAGTTCAAGTGAACCGCAAACCTGGTTTCAAAAAACAAATAAATCAACACCTCATAGCACAAAGCCTCTCCCCCATGTGACCTACTTGTGTGTATGTACTGACATGTACAGTACCAGTCAAAAGTTGACACACCTACTCATTCAAGGGTTTTTATTTATTTACTATTTTCTATATTGTAGAATAATAATGAAGACATCAAAACTATGAAATAACATATGGAATCATGTAGTACCCAAAAAAGTGTTAAACAAATCAAAATATATTTTATATTTAAGATTCTTCAAAGTAGCCACTCTTTGCCTTGATGACAGCTTTGCACACTCTTGGATTTCTTTCAACCAGCTTCATGAGGTAGTCACCTGGAATGCATTTCAATTAACAGGTGTGCCTTGTTAAAAGTACATTTGTGGAATTTCTTTCCTTAATGCGTTTGAGGCAATCAGTTGTGTTGTGACAAGGTAGGGGTGGTGCACAGAAGGTAGTCAGTCCTATTTGGTAAAATATCAAGTCCATATTATGGCAAGAGCAGCTCAAAAAGCAAAGAGAAATGACAGTCCATCATTATTTAAAGACATGAAGGTCTGTCAATCCAGAAAATTTCACCACCACAGGAAAGGAAGACAAAGAGTTACCTCTGCTGTGGAGGATAAGTTCATTAGAGTTAACTGCACCTCAGATTGCAGCCCAATAAATGCTCACTGAGTTCAAGTAATAGACACATCTCAACATCAACTGTTCAGAGGAGACTGTGTGACTCAGGCCTTCATGGTTGAATTGCTGCAAAGAAACCACTACTAAAGGACCAATAAGACGAAGAGACTTGCTTGGGCAAAGAAACACAAGCAATCGACATTAGACCAGTGGAAATCTGTCCTTTGAGATTTTTGGTTCCAACCGTATTTTTGTGAGACGCAGAGTAGGTGAACGGATGATCTCTGCATGTGTGGTTCCCACCGTGAAGCATGGAGGAGGAGGTGTTGACACAGTGTGATTTTATTTTATTTTATTCAAGGCACACTTAACTAGCATGGCTACCACCGCATTCTGCAGCAATACGCCATCCCAGTGGGACTATCATTTGTTTTTCAACAGGACAATGACCCAACACACCTCCAGGCTGTGTAAGGGCTATTTGACCAAGGAGAGTAATCAAATTTCATCAGATGTCCTGGCCTCCACAATCCCCAGACCTCAGCCAAATTGAGATGGTTTGGGAAAAGTCGGACCACAGAGTAAAGGAAAAGCAACCAGCAAGTGCTCAGCATATGTGGGAACTCCTTCAAGACTGCTGGCATTCCAGGTGAAGCTGGTTGAGAGAATGCCAAGATTGTGAAAAGCTGTCAAGCTGTCATCAAAGTGTGTCTATTTAACACTTTTGATTACTAGATGATTCCATGTGTGTTATTTCATAGTTTTGATGTCTTCACTATTCTACAATGTAGAAAATGTAGAAAATAGTAAAGTAGTAGTAAAGTAAAAACTGAATGAGTGGATGTTCTAAAACTTTTGAGAGAGAGAGGTGTTTCTGCGCATGAGCTTAGCTAGCCAACGTCGCTATGACATCATCTACAAGTGTGATCGGGGATTTCTATTATCGAAGCAGTTTCTGCCTATCTTCATACCGGACTGTTTTTGCTAATATCTCTGCATGGGGTAAGGGAAGTTGCCATGGCAATTGTAATCTAACGTCACTTCCGTTCGTTTTAAAAACCTCAAACAGTATTTGCCGTCGTCCTGACTGAGGTAAATAAACTGAATGGAGAAAATTCCCGTTTCTCTCAACCATCACCTCACCACCCAAGAAGTGAGTTCAACAACCTAGCTAGCTCACAGAAACATTTCTCACCCAGGACCTCGAGACAATGGCTGAGTCTGTGCGCTCGAGCCTGCCGAACGGCGGAGCCGCATCGAGTCGACATGAGAAAAGTTTGGGGCTCCTCACAATCAAGTTCGTGACTTTACTCCAAGAGGCGAAGGACGGCGTACTTGACCTGAAAGTGGTCAGTTGTCGAAGCTTGCTTCTCCTCATATTTTTCACTATTTATGCAATGTTATGTCGGTGTTTTTCCCCCATCATCCCAGCCAGAGAAATTGGTGTGAAATTGAACAAAGCCAAAGCAAGGTCTTGATTCACCAGTCATTCTTCTGACCAAATATCAGATTGTCAATGTGTTATAACGTCTCAAGGTCATTTAACAGTGAAGAATGTTGTCACATTTTTGTCTTCAACCAAGTTTGCTAGCTAGCTAGTTAGGTGCTGGCACACTTTCATTCTGCCAGTTTTCATTTCTATCAAATGCCTTAATTTATATCTCCCCACTTAAAGGCATATACCTAGCAAGGCAGCTAGCTTGTTGGCTCCATAGCTAGCTACCTGTTGTCATTGGTCCATAGCTATGAAATATTGTTTTCTGGACATGCATGTTATGCAACAACTTACTTAAACTGTTAATGGGACCAAGATGATCACAACTGGGCCACCTGGCCATCCCTACTAACCCCACCCCCATCAGTGTCTGTTTCCTGACAAGGTTTCCTTCCTTTTACAGTGATTGTAATGATTGATTGATTAATGCAGAGTAGACTACTTCCACCTAACTTACTACCCACCTGGACAACCTGGCTATTTGAACTGGCTGTTTTCAACTCCTTCACTGATAAGGAGTTTGGCCATTTCCCCCTCTACTTGCGCGCCACAGCAGGCTGTTTACTCAGTAGGCAGGCAGGCTCCCTCCCTCTCCTTCCATTGTATGAAGTCTACTTAGTCTTAATGTGCCAAGTTTTGGTTGGTTTGTGCCAATTCTGAGGCTGGGGGGGTAGGTGTATATACACAGTACTCGGTAGTTTAATTCTACACAATAGAAAGCAGCTTCATAATTTCCACGTCTTTGCATGGGTTTTCATCCCCAATGTATTGTGACTGTACAGTTTTCCTCAAGATTAGTTTTCTCAGTAATGGTCTCTTCAGGTGTCTGTCAGTATTGTCTAGTTTTTAAACACGTCTGTTGTGTCCATTGACAGGCTGCAGACAGCTTGGCCGTGAGACAGAAGAGGAGGATCTATGACATCACCAACGTGCTGGAGGGAGTGGGCCTCATCGAGAAGAAAACCAAGAACATAATTCAGTGGAGGTGAGTTGGGCGGCTGCCTGTTGTCTGTAGGGTCAGGGTGATTGAAGTCAGTCACTCTGGATGGTGTTAATTTCCATGCAAGACATAAGGGAAAGGAATGTGAAAAATCACTGCACATCCAAATGCCCTACACACACATTCTTCCATTCAAACCCCTTCTCTCATCCTGTCCAAGAGGGGAGAACCTGGGCTGCCAGACAGCAGAGGTGCTGGAGCAGGTGGAGGTGCTGACAGCTCAGCTGTGTGAGCTGGAGGAGCAGGAGAAGGAGCTTGACAGCCAGAAGGCCTGGCTGGAGCAGAGCATCAAACACATGAACGATGACCCCATCGCCAGCAGATATCCTTCAACATGAACTCCCTCGCACTGTGGGGGTGGTGGGGCACTGCCCCATTAGGTTGCATGTGTTACTGACCGTAAGTCACTTGAGAAACTCGTGTAGCTCGAAGTTTAGCGTGAATCATGCATTTATTGGTGGGACGTTAGTGAGAATTTGAGAAGAAGGATTCAGTCTTAAGACTGGGCTGAATTTTGGATTAGACAAGGTGAAATATGAGATGGGTCTTGTCTGTTTCTCTTACACCTGTGTTCTACCTCATCTATGCCGACAGTGATTATGTCCCTGAAAGGCCCCCCTACTTTTAACGATGAACTCAACGGAGGAAATCCGTTAAATGTAAGGATGGGATTACATACACGAGTGTAATTAGCATGTCAGTTCAGTTTTAGGCTCTTTGTTGTTTAATGCTCTTGGTCTAGTTTTTCCAGTTTACACGGATTATCACGTCAGTCTTTCCTGCTCCACTTCAGTCTCTCTCCCCATTTCTTTCCTTAACACCGCCCACGTATATGTATGTGACCCACGAGGACATCTGTGATGCGTTCAGCGGAGACACTCTCCTGGCGGTGGTCGCTCCCTCAGGAACACAGCTGGAGGTACCGGTGCCTGAAACGGTATGTCATGTGGTATGCTAGGGTGGATATTGGAACAAAGTTGTGCGCTTTATACCTATTTCACACTACTGAGCTAAGTCGAACCAAGCTAAGCCATACTGGGCTGGACTGTTTACGCATACACCAGAGTTGGTTGAACTGTACTGGAAAGGATGATGTGGAAAGAAACTATCCGAACCAGAACAGTTTGTTTTGGGTCGACACCATTTTATGAAAAGGCTATTTGGTCTACAAACTGTCCCCATGGTCTCCTAGGGTCAGAGAGGCCAGAAGAGGTACCAGGTGAATCTAAGGAGCATGTCTGCGCCGATCCAGGTGATGCTCATCAACAAAGAGTCTGGTTCCTCCAGACCCGTTGTGTTCTCTGTGCCTCCCCCAGAGGACCTGTCTTCTATGCCTACCCCACCCACCACCCCTGCGGACCTGCAGAGGTTCCCCCTGCCCTCTGACTCAGCCCATTTCCCCAGCCCTGTGACACACCACATCTCTGAACACAAGATGGCGCCACTGCGGAGGCACGATGAGGATCTTACACCCTCCTCCACCCCACCAGACATACACATGGGTAAGGAGGACTACTAGGCCATTCACTCAGGGCTTTCATCAGTTGTGAAGATATCCTACCAATTACTGGTGGTGATATCTTAGATTCCCTTCTGATTGCTACAGGCTAAGGATTTCAGTGACTTAAAAAAAAAAAAGATTGTTATTGTCATATCTGAAATCAACAACTGTATAGATGAGGGAGTAAGAGCAATGGGAAGTACTTGCAGCATCAAATCCCGTCATGCTCCAGACTAATGCCATGCTACTGTTTTGTCCCCCTTCCCCTCCTGTAGAATGCCACCCTCAGGCGACTACTGGTCTAGCAATGCAGCAGTTGGTCGGCATGCCAACAGGTGTCCAGCAGCAAGGGGTTCTGGGAGGACACTTGGGCCAGGAGCTCCAGTCCATGCTGGACATGGGCAGCCTTCTGAAATTAACCAACACAGGAGACCACATGAAGGAAGAGAGAGAGGGTGAGAGGGGGAAGTGTGCAGCCTGCTGAAACTAACCAACACAGGAGACTAGCTGAAGGGGGAGAGAGAATGTGAGGGAGCGGGGTGAGAGGGGAGGGGAGGTCTCTCCCTCAGGAGAGCAGCCTGAGGGAGGTCTGGAACTGGGAGGGTGGCCAACTGATTTGGATGTGGGCTTGTATTAAAATGGCTTTACTTCCTGTGTGGCGTACTTACAGAAATGTTTTCTGTGTTCTTTAGGTGTGGCTGACCTAATAGATGAGCTGATGTCTTCTGATGGTAAACATTAGGGCTGAGAGTCTAAAGATCCTATCTAGCTGCTCTCAATATTCTCTCTCCAAAGACCATCAAGATATACAAGTTTAACAGTGTGAGATTTGAGTTTTCTCCTCTCTCTATTTTGTGTTACAGTGTTCCCTCTGCTGCGACTGTCTCCCAATGCAGGGGTGGACTACAACTTCAACCTGGATGACAATGAGGGAGTCTGTGATCTGTTCGACGTCCAGATCCTCAATTACTGAGGGACGAGAGGGCATCATGTTCGTACAAACAGCGGGGTGTTTCTTTACTTTTCCCTAGCGTAGCAGAGGTTCTTCTGTCATGTTTAAATTTCCTCATTTAAGCCTACATTGAGTTATTAGTGCACTGCCTATTCTGCCAATGGTTGTACTCCTAATAATATCCCTTTGGCATCAACCCTAAACACCGACATTTTCTGAGTCCCTAGATATCAGCGACCTATTATGACCTCTTATTCCCAGCCGTCAGTCATCTCTAGCTATGGCTCTACCAGCCATTACGATCTGTCCAAATGTGAATTATGAAGAATGTAGCAGCTGAACCTATCTGCCAGAGGATGATGAGGATTTTATCCGCTGTATGACCGTAATTGGTCGCCCTTTGTTTATACCAGGAGTCACAGTGCTCAAATGGGGGTCCTGAGGGAAGTTTCTCATTCATGTGTGAGGGGAATACATCGAGAGTCCAGACAATAATACAGCCATACTTGAGTCAGGTGAAGGAAAACCTCTGCTACATTCTAGAGGAATATTACAGTTAGCGAAGTGCCTGAGTGGATGCAGCCATGATGTGGGGTTGTTGGCTATCCAATGCACTTATTTAGATGCATCTGTACATCGTCTTTGTTTGGACGACCAAAGTATTTTCCACAACTGAATCGCGTTGCGTTGACGCCAGGGTTTTTCTTTTTCTGTAGGTCCTTCTGATATTTAAACACCTCAAATAGTCATGTGATGGTGTTCGTTGCTGACATGGACACAGTTATTGACGTTTCCGGTCGTGGAGATGCTTGTTGATCCAGTGTGATTGTCTGTAATTACGTCAGGTATTATTGATTCTCACTGACTCTTATGTCTTCCTCATCTCCACCATGCAATGTGAAGCGTCTTTCTGAACTCGATCTTACTCAGTCTTATTTAACTCGAGGCCTAACTGTATGGATGTTACTGTTTTGCTTTGTAAATGAATGTGACTGCTAATATTTTAGGCTTAAATATGTTATTTCCCTTAACTAGTTATATTTGAATAGATGTATAATAGAGTTTTTTTTTTTTTTTTACTTCAATGAAAGAAAATTATTCTTGGTTGTAGTTATTTTTGCAGGACTTGGAGCTGTTCAACTGCCTTATGATAATTTGACCTGCCGTATGACAATTGGTCTGAATTTTTATAGACCAGAATGGTGCCTTGTGTGAAGCGCTTTTTGTATATTTCTAGTTTCTTTTCCTAATCAAAGGAATATTGTTTTGTGATTTTGTTATATTTTGTATATTTGCACATTTTGTTGGACCAAAGTTTTATATTAAACACATTCAATTGCTGTGGGCTAATGGTCATGTACTGTTGTAATGAGTTCGTATGCAGTAGGTTGTATATTTGATTACCTGTCAATAACAGGAATGTTACCCTACCATAAACATTTTACTGATGGTAATAATAAACACCAACTTAAGTATACATTTTGAGTAAATGAATTACAATATCTGGTCCATAGACTAGTATGACATCATTCATCTGTCCTTGCTTACTATACATTTTCTGGGTAAGAATGGTGTTTATTTGTTGACATTGTACAGAAAAAAAGTGTAAAAACAAGGCATTTCAACAACAAGCTCAGATGGTACCAGATTGCAACCAAAACATCAACACTTTGATACATCACTGAATAAAAAAAAATAAGCGGGTTAAGGGTCATGAACAGTCAAAATCATGTTTTTCACAAAATTGGATATTTGGATGAACATTTGATTAGGGTGTCAGCAAATACAATTAAAAGTTTAGACTAGTTACTGGCTAGCTAGGTCTTCAGCCTGCATGGAATAAAAAAGGAGGAGGAGTCTTTCAAAACTCTGACACAGTTGTCATGTCAACACATCTGTCGCTGCTGCTGTGAACCTCATCACAAGAGACATGCCGAATGGCAGATGTAAAAGATTTGACATTATTGATGCAATTTCAATGTTTGAGTTGCTTTGTGTATCACCAAATTAGCATGAGATGATTTTACTGCAACACTGCTCACTGCATCCAAGTTTCTTGACATGGGAATTTCAGTAAGTAAGATCCCTGCCCACAGCCTGTATTTTCAACATTTCTGGTAGAAAGAGTAGTTTTTCTCAAATTTTGAGCATTTCTATGCCAAGTATAGGGGATATTTTAGTCACTCAAAAGGCTATTTTACATGTGAATCAGAATAACTGTTCTGGACCTTTAACAACTAACAAGTGTTTAAATGCGGTCTCAATCTTGCTGCTCACTCGCAATCGGGTGAATTTCTGAGGTGGACAAGGAGCTGAATAATAAATGTACCTAACAGATTTCTTGATTTCTTTAGGGTGGAAAGAGTGGGGATGTTACTCAAAATTTTGTCCACAACAGAGGGTTTTGGCTAAGAGCATAGACTGATCATGTAAAAACTGTGTAATATACAGAGCAGATGCCTCAGGTTTTTTGAAAGGCTCACTGTTCTTTTGCAGGTGAAATAATAGTTCGATTTTTCCTACCACACTCTTAAAGCAAATGAAACATGTTGCAAACTGAATATTACGAACAATGTCTCTGGGTCTTCGGGTGATGCTGGTATTTAGTGTCTTTAGTTTTGAGACTGAGGGATTGACATTGTTCCCAGGGCTTACATCTTTAGAGATTCCTCTGATCCCAAGAATAGTACTTAAGAAAATAACACCCCAATAGAGTACTTCTGTTCTGGCACCGGTGCGTCAATCTAAGAAACATAATAAAACCCCCATCAAAATCTGTCAGTTTAAAATAGAGATATGTTATTTTTTGTTGTTGCGTGGGCTGCGTCTCAGTTAATTTCATCCGCCTATGTCGCCGTTCTGCATCTGCAGTAGACAGTGACAGAGCTAACAGGGCTGTTTGTCAGATCAAGATACATCACGAAAATTGGTCTTCTCACAAAAACGTCTTTAGTGTCTGAACGGTTTGGCCTAAAAACGAATATGACCACTCAATAGAAAGGGGAGACAGACTCTCACAAACACGTTTTGCTCTTCTTCCCCACGGGACTCGTCTAAAGGTAACCCATACAAATGAATGGAAGTATGGAGGTAGTTTTGTGCCCCAAAAATAATGTATATATATCCTGCGCCTTAGGACAGACACTTCAAAAATGTATTCCTTATGATACATTTTTTTACTTGTCTTTTTTTGCCATTTATGAATGTGTTATTCAATGCGTTTCAGGATAAAAAATCAGGATAAAAAATAAATGGAATGGAGCTAAGCACAGTCAAAATCCTGGTTCAGTCTACTTTCCACCAGACACTAGGAGATTAATTCACCTTTCAGCAGGACAATAACCTAAATCACAAGGCCAAATATACACTGGAGTTGCTTACCAAGAAGACCGTGAATGTTCCTGAGTGGCTGAGTTACAGTTTTGATTTAAATCTACTTTGAAAATATATGGCAGACCTGACAATAGTTGTCTTTCAATGATCAACAACAAATTTGACAGAGCTTGAAGAATTTTGGAAAAGAATAACGAGCAATTGTTGCACAATCCAGGTGTGCAAAGAAAGCTCTTAGAGACTTACCCAGAAAGACTCACAGCCGTAATCACTTCTACAAAGTATTGACTCATGGGTGTGAATACTTATGTAAATGTTATATTTCTGTAGCAGGTTAGGTGAAATGGGTTACATTTAGAATAAGGGTTAGGTGAAGGGTTAGCTAAGATGCTACAGTTGTCACTGACGCGACTCAAAAACATGCAACCTTTTGGATTGCTAGACGGTCGCAGATTACACCCACTCATCCTCCCTGACCAACCTCCCTAGTTTTGTTTCTGTCTAAAGTAACTAGACCATTTGTAGTTATCACGTCCTGGAGGTGGTCAAAAATACATATGATATGTCTTGTATGGCTCTGAGGTCAGGCTGACACACCCCACATAATGCAGCTGTTTTTTTAGAGAGTGGAGAAGATTGACCTGTTTTGGTAAGTTGTGGCTGACATTTGGAGGAATGAGTTAATGTGATTGTAATTAGCGGCACCACCCATCCCAGAGGACTGCTATTAGTAGGAGTAACTTACAACTTCAAATAGCCATTTTCTTATCTCACACGAATACAAAGTACCCTGGCCCCACTGACAAGTGTGAACTCCCCAACATGCTAGGCCAATCGAGAGGGTGTGTGTGTTTGCGTTCTGTGCAACCCTATAATTTCGCTTTAATTAACGTCTGGAACTTGTCGTTGTTTTGATAGAAAAAGACAGGAATGTAAACACTTCCCTATCCCCGAGGTCATTGTCAACCACATGTCTGAGGACAAGGGCTGGTGTCAAAACAAAAATGTGGTTTCAAGATGCAGGGTAGAGGATGAATCTACTCGTTTTTTTTATGCTAGACCCTTTCTGATAACTGGAATGCGTCTCCTTAGCCTAATCCCATCTGTTTGTGCTGTTTTGTCACTTCCCCTTGACAATGACCATAGGAGCTGGCACGACAGCACATTTACAAACAGATCTGGGACCAGGCTAGCCCTTACCCTTCCCCTGGTTGGGCTCAATAATTCCATAGCAGCAGATATATAGTATTAATGATACTAAAGCATCTGGTTATACAGCACTGATAGCTTCTTAATACACTGAAGCAAGATTATGAATCAAATCTTTTAGCCAAGTGATTGCTTCCAGTCCTGCTGTGTTAAGGGTGAGCAGGCCTCCGCTGAGTTTGTAGATTGGACAGACTTCAAGAATGTGGTGCAGGGTTTGCGCCACCCCACAGGCATATGGTGGGCTTTCTTTCATGCCCTATTGGTGGCCGTGGCCAGTCCTGAACCTATTGAGGGTGAATCCCTCCTTCCCGGGGAGGTTGAAACCAGGGGGCTGTTGCGTGGGGGTGGGGATGAGGTGATTATTTGTCAGGTCCGGTAACTCCCATTGTGTCCAGGTCAGATGTCAGTTGAAGTCATCATTAGGTAGATCTTTCCAGACTGGCTTTCTTGAGGGGAGGCGGGTATTTGGTGGGTTGAGGAGGTCCTCATTCTATAAAAGTGCTAGAATCTCATGTGATACAAAGGTGTTAGCCAAAGAGATCCTCTCTCTCTCTCTCTCTCTCTCTCTCTCTCTCTCTCTCTCTCTCTCTCTCTCTCTCTCTCCCCCTCTCTCTTCTCTTTCATATGGAGAAGGTGCTGGTCTCCTGAGAGGCAGTGTTGTGAGAGTTGAAGGACATCTCCGTTCCTTCGTCCTCTCTCTGCTCCCCCCTTCTCCTCTTCGTCCTTTCTCCAAACGCCTTGGCTGTTTTCAGCGCATATTGTCTGAAGGAGGACCCTAGGAAGACATAGAGTAGTGGGTTGAGACAGCAGTGGGTCAGAGCCAGGCTCTCAGTGACCTGTGCCGCCCGGTCCAGGGCCTTACTCACACCACAGTGGGTCACCAGTGTGTAGACCGAGTCCATCGCCCGCCACATCTTCACCGCGTTATAGGGCAACTGGGTGACCACGAACAACCCCACCACGACCAGCAACACCCGGATAGCTCTCCGCCTCCTGCTCCTGCTCTCCTCGGGCAGCCGCCTCAGCACACGCCCCACGCCGGCGTAGCACCACATCATAACCAGGAGAGGAATCAGGAAACCCAGTAGGACCTCAACCACCTCCAGGCAGGCCTTGACCTCCCGGGCCAGACTGGGCGGGTAGATGGCCATGCAGACCCTCCTCCTGGAGGTCTCCCTTACTGTGGAGAACAGAAGATCGGGAAGACCCAGGAGAAAAGCCACAGCCCACACCCCTAGGCAGACCTTCCCACAGTGCGCCCGGGTGAAGACCCTGCCCAGCCTTCCCTGGTTCCTGCCCTCCGCTCTAACAGATGCTAGGTAGCGGTCCATGCTAACACAGGCTAGCAGCAGCATGCAACAGGTGAAGTTGATGGCGTAGCAAGCCGAGACCAGCTTACAGAGAGGCAGGCCCAGCTCCCAGCCCAGTGCCGCGTCTGCAGCCCAGAAGGGCAGGGTGAGGAGGAGGAGGAGGTCGGCTACGGCCAAGTGGGCTAGGAAGGCTTCCGTCATGCTTCTTCTCAGACATTTGTGGTAGGCGTACACAGCTAGCACCAGGGAGTTCCCGGCTAGCCCCACCACCACACAGGCTGCGTACACCACAGGGAGGAAGAGGCCAGCGAAGGAGCGCACATCAGCCTTCTCACACACGGTGTGGTAGTCCTCGTAGCTGTAGTTCAGGGTGAGGTTGTTGTGGTAATCATAGTCATCCTCTTCGGTCAGATCCATACTGGAGGAATATCTGTATCTGTAGGACAAAGCAGGAAGATTACGATGGAGCACTGGAAGTCAGTAGTACAGAGGGTCTTTAAAGGAATTCACCTTGTTCAACCCAGTCTGTGCATCAAATTCAGATCAAATTAAATTACATTGAACAAAAATATAAACGCAACATGCAACAATTTCAAAGATTTTAGTGAGTTACAGCTCATTTACTGGGAATACAGGTATGCATATTTTGGTTACAGATACCTTTAAAAAAAAGTTGGGGCGTGGATCAGAAAACCAGTCCGTATTTGGTGTGACCACCATTTGCCTCATGCAGCGCAACACATCTCCTTCGCATAGAGTTGATCAGCCTGATTTTGGCCTGTGGAATGTCCCCTCCTCTTCAATGGCTGTGCGAAGTTGCTGGATATTGGCGGGAACTGGAACGCGCTGTCGCACACGTCGATCCAGAGCATCCCAAACATGCTCAATGGGTGACATGTCTAGTGAGTATAAAGGCCTTGGAGGAAGAGGGACATTTTCAGCTTCCAGCAACTGTGTACAGATCCTTTCAACATGGGGCCTTGCATTATCTTGTTGATATATGAGGTGATGGCGGCGGACGAATGGCACGACAATGGGCCTCAGGATCTCGCCACGGTATCTGTGCATTCAAATTTCCAACCATAAATTGCAATTCTGTTTGTTGTCCGTAGTTTATGCCTGTCCATACCATAACCCCACCTCCACCATGGGGCATTCTGTTCACAACGTTGACATCGGCAAACCTCTCGCCCACACGACATCTTCCCGGTATTTACATTTTTTAACTAGGCAAGTCAGTTAAGAACAAATTCTTATTTACAATGACGGCCTTCTCCAGCCAAACCCTAACCCGGACAACGCTGGACCAATTGTGCGCCGACCTATGGGATTCCAAATCATGGCCTGTTGTGATGCCTCTAACACTGAGATGCAGTGCCTTAGACCACTGCAACACTTGGGAGCCTAATTTACAGTTGAAACCGAGATTCATCAGTGAAGACCACACTTCTCCAGTGTGCCAGTGGCCATCGAAGGTGAGTATTTGCCCACTGACATTGGTTATGACACCGAACTGCAGTCAGGTCAAGACCCTGATGAGGATGACGAGCATGCAGATGAGCTTCTGACAGTTTGTGCAGAAATCATTTGGTTGTGCCAACCCACAGATTCATCAGCTGTCCTGGTGACTGGTCTCAGATGATTTTGTAGGTGAAGAAGCCAAATATGGAGGTCTGCCAAATTTTCTAAAACGACATTCGAGGCCGTAGAGAAATAAACATTTAGTTATCTGGCAACAGCTCTGATGCACATTCCTGCAGTCAGCATGCCAAGTGCACACTCCCTCAAAACTTGCGACATCGAGGGCCTCCCGGGTGGCGCAGTGGTTAACGGCGCTGTACTGCAGCGCCGGCTGTGCCATCAGAGACTCTGGGTTCGCGCCCAGGCTCTGTCGTAACCAGCCGCGACCGGGAGGTCCGTGGGGCGACGCACAATTCGCGCACCAGCGACTCCTATGGCGGGCCGTGCGCAATGCACTCTAACCAAGGTTGCCAGGTGCACGGTGTTTCCTCCGACACATTGGTGCGGCTGGCTTCTGGGTTGGATGCGCGCTGTGTTAAGAAGCAGTGCGGCTTGGTTGGGTTGTGTGTCGGAGGAGGACGATGGCCACCTTCGATGGCCACTGGCTCACTGGAGAAGTGTGGTCTTCACTGATGAATCTCGGTTTCAACTGTAAATTGGGCTCCCAAGTGTTGCATGACTTTCAACCTTCCTCTCTCCCGAGCTCGTACGGGAGTTGTAGCAATGAGACAAGATAGTAGCTACTAAACAATTGGATACCACGAAATTGGGGGTGGCATTGTGTTTTGTGACAAAACTGCAGCCTTTTATTGTCCCCAGCACAAGGTGTGTAATGACCATGCTGTTTAATCAGCTTCTTGATATGCCACACCTGTCAGGTGGATGGATTCATTTGGCAAAGGAGAAATGCTCACTAACAGGGATGTAAACAAATTTGTGCACAACAATTTAGAGAAATAAGATCTTTGTACATATAGAACATTTCTGGGATCTTTAATTTCAGGTCATGACACATAGGAACAATACTTATTGTGTTTATATTTTTGTTCAGTATACACATTGAAATGGTAAGGCAAAAAGAAAGGAATGTTAACACCTCTATTTCCCTGAGTCATTGTGTGTGGGGACAACGGTTTGTCACACCCAAAGGGTGGGTGTCGAAACAAAATGTGGTTTTGAGATGCAGAGTAGAGCATGAATCTACTCGTCTTTTCATGTGAGATCCTTTCTGATAACTGGGATGCTTCACCAAGTTAGCTGGTCTCAATAGTGCACTTATTTATTTTAAATGCACCTTTCATTGAAAGTGCATTTACATTTTAACATCTCAATGGATTTTACAGTAAAACAGATACAGTAAAATAAAATGCAAGGCATAAAAAGCAAGAATTACAACAGGCAGAGAGTGATTATATGGAGACCAGAGACAAAGTTTGGGCCACAGTCACTTCACAATCACTTTGCTTTTTCCTCTTCTCAGTGCACAGTCAGAGGAAGATGACCGAATACACACACACACACACACACACATTCCACGGGTCCAGGTGGAAACGCTATCGAAATTCCATTTGCTCAATCCATCCCAACTCTTTCCGTTGCGTCTTTTACCTCATGAGGTTACAAAATCATTGGGGGCTGTAAAATGTGTGAATGTGATCTAACGTCTTACTCATACAGGCAGAAAGGTGGGGTTAAACTCCTGTGTCTCATGGCTATCTAAGTGCATCAGGAGCATAGGTACCATAGAGGAGTTAAAAGAACCACAAATTAAATGTAATGTTATAGGTAACAGGTGTAATATGTGTATCATCCAGTAGGGTATGTGTGTGTTATGCCCATCCCAGACATTCTCACCAGTGATGGACCAATAATAACAGACACTAGAAATAAAGAGTTTCTCACCAAAACGTTATATATACATTTTCAGAAATGTTAGCTTTTAACAGATTGGTGTGTTTTTTCCGCTATCTAATCATAGCAGGAGGCTGTTTCTGTTTAAAATCTATCACTTGGTGGTTTCATTTCAGAGAGACAAATAATCATGTTTCTCCGCTAAATGCTATATATCCACCCCACTCTCAGAGAAATGAGTTGTACTGCTAGGTTTTTACACAGTCAAATGTAACAAATAACTACATTTTCAACAAAGGAATTAGCAAATGATACATTTGTGACATCGATATATATAAAATATATGATTTTATCAATACAGTAGTATGAGGTCTGCATGTAAAACATTTACATTTGACATTTTTGTCATTTAGCACCGTGTTTCCCAACCCAGGTCCTCAAGCACTCTGTAACACTGGACAAGCACACCTGATTCAACTTGCCAATTAATCATCAACCCCTCAATGAGTTGAATGAGGTGGGTTTGTCAGGGGCTACAACGAAACTGTGTACTGTTTGGTGTATTAGAGGACCAGGGTTGGGAAACACTGATTTAGCAGAGGCTTTTATCCAGAGCGATGTACAGTAAGTGCATTCATCTTAAGATAGCTAGGTGAGACAAAAACATATCACAGTACAAATATACAGGACACAAACATTCCATTTCAGCTGAAACAATGGGTACATAGCTTTTTGTACAAAAATCTATTCATAAAAAAATCAAAGTCATTTCTGATGAACACATACAAATTGGTGGATATAGCATTTCGGGAAATTAAATCAATCAATCAAGCTGAAAAACATTCACCTGGATTTACTCTACACATTTGGGGAAAGTATATGACATACATAGGGTGTCTTTGTTTCTTTATGCTGTATACCTGTCTCTCCACATCCAATCATATCTTCAGCCAATCTATAGTCAAATGCTTTTGCTCGCTAAGGAACATATCAACTACTAACCAGCTTCACAATGTCAACACCAGGAATACTTTTTCCACAAATAAGTAAGCCTTACCGCATCTGCTCGTCTCCTCTACTGCAGTGAGCTGTAGCTACTGGTCCGTATCCTCCGCTGTGCTTTTGGGAACTCTGACTCATAAGCACATCACAAGGAGGGTGTTATTTTTTGAGATTGAGGGAGAGAGAGAGAGAGAGAGAGAGAATGACAGAATGAGAATGAGAGGGGAGGGAGAGAGCGAGAAAAACACACCTAATTTGCTCAATCATAACAGAGTACAGCATTCCTACTAATATACAGTGCCTTGCGCAAGTATTCGGCCCCCTTGAACTTTGCGACCTTTTGCCACATTTCAGGCTTCAAACATAAAGATATAAAACTGTATTCTTTTGTGAAGAATCAACAACAAGTGGGACACAATCATGAAGTGGAACGACATTTATTGGATATTTCAAACTTTTTTAACAAATCAAAAACTGAAAAATTGGGCGTGCAAAATTATTCAGCTCCCTTAAGTTAATACTTTGTAGCGCCACCTTTTGCTGCGATTACAGCTGTAAGTCGCTTGGGGTATGTCTCTATCAATTTTGCACATCGAGAGACTGAAATTTTTTCCCATTCCTCCTTGTAAAACAGCTCGAGCTCAGTGAGGTTGGATGGAGAGCATTTGTGAACAGCAGTTTTCAGTTCTTTCCACAGATTCTCGATTGGATTCAAGTCTGGACTTTGACTTGGCCATTCTAACACCTGGATATGTTTATTTTTGAACCATTCCATTGTAGATTTTGCTTTATGTTTTGGATCATTGTCTTGTTGGAAGACAAATCTCTGTCCCAGTCTCAGGTCTTTTGCAGACTCCATCAGGTTTTCATCCAGAATGGTCCTGTATTTGGCTCCATCCATCTTCCCATCAATTTTAACCATCTTCCCTGTCCTTGCTGAAGAAAAGCAGGCCCAAACCATGATGCTGCCACCACCATGTTTGACAGTGGGGATGGTGTGTTCAGCTGTGTTGCTTTTACGCCAAACATAACGTTTTGCATTGTTGCCAAAAAGTTCAATTTTGGTTTCATCTGACCAGAGCACCTTCTTCCACATGCTTGGTGTGTCTCCCAGGTGGCTTGTGGCAAACTTTAAACAACACTTTTTATGGATATCTTTAAGAAATGGCTTTCTTCTTGCCACTCTTCCATAAAGGCCAGATTTGTGCAATATACGACTGATTGTTGTCCTATGGACAGAGTCTCCCACCTCAGCTGTAGATCTCTGCAGTTCATCCAGAGTGATCATGGGCCTCTTGGCTGCATCTCTGATCAGTCTTCTCCTTGTATGAGCTGAAAGTTTAGAGGGACGGCCAGGTCTTGGTAGATTTGCAGTGGTCTGATACTCCTTCCATTTCAATATTATCGCTTGCACAGTGCTCCTTGGGATGTTTAAAGCTTGGGAAATATTTTTGTATCCAAATCCGGCTTTAAACTTCTTCACAGCAGTATTCCGGACCTGCCTGGTGTGTTCCTTGTTCTTCATGATGCTCTCTGCGCTTTTAACGGACCTCTGAGACTATCACAGTGCAGGTGCATTTATACGGAGACTTGATTACACACAGGTGGATTGTATTTATCATCATTAGTCATTTAGGTCAACATTGGATCATTCAGAGATCCTCACTGAACTTCTGGAGAGAGTTTGCTGCACTGAAAGTAAAGGGGCTGAATAATTTTGCACGCCCAATTTTTCAGTTTTTGATTTGTTAAAAAAGTTTGAAATATCCAATAAATGTCGTTCCACTTCATGATTGTGTCCCACTTGTTGTTGATTCTTCACAAAAAAATACAGTTTTATATCTTTATGTTTGAAGCCTGAAATGTGGCAAAAGGTCGCAAAGTTCAAGGGGGCCGAATACTTTCGCAAGGCACTGTAACTGTGTCTAGGAATCACATGGGGCTTATAGGCTTGTAATTAGTGCTACCAAAACAAAAGTAGCGGTAAGCAAACACCTAACTTATTGTTGCTGCCACAAACTCTCTCAACATCTGCTGTCATGCATTTGTGGTCGGCTAATTGAACAGCTCTGGAGAAGATGAAGTTGAGTGATGGTGAACCACACCGCAAAATGAAAGACCTGACTCATTTTATTAGATATTACAGCAGGAGCTCTTTCAAAAAGTGATTTCATACATGAAGCGATGACAGCGAAAACGTAAATCAGATGTTAGTGCAGTGAAAAACAAGAGAGAAATAACCAGCAACTAACCAACGTGTGAATGTGTTTGTAAATCTACGTGCAAGCTGACAGGGATGTCAAAGCTTTCACACTAAGTTGTAGGCTACACAAGCGCAATTTTTTACTTTGTGAAAAGTTGTCAAAGTTTTCGTCTTGTTTGGAGAAAACAAAATATTTCTCTCCTGTGAGTAAGGACACAGAAAAACAATTAACAGAAAATAAACCACAGTTGTATAGCATTGTAAAGTGCAATGGAATAATAATGGAATAGAGTTAAGCAGTACAATGCCATAATATTACAATATTGTCATTATTGATGTATGTAAGCTCAAAAAAAGAAACAGCCCTTTTTCAGGTCCAAATAACTTCACAGATCTTCATTGTAAAGGGTTTAAACACTGTTTCCCATGCTTGTTCAATGAACCATAAACAATTCATGAACATGCACCTGTGGAACGGTCGTTAAGACACTAACAGCTTACAGACGGTAGGCAATTAAGGTCACAGTTATGAAAACTTAGGACACTAAAGAGGCCTTTCTACTGACTCTAAAAAACACCAACAGAAAGATGCCCAGGGTCCCTGCTCATCTGTGTGAACGTGCCTTAGGCATGTTGCAAGGAGGTATGAGGAATGCAGATGTGGCCAGGGCAATAAATTGCAATGTCCGTACTGTGAGACGCCTAAGACAGCGCTACAGGGAGACAGGACGAACAGCTGATCATCCTCGCAGTGGCAGACCACATGTAACAACACCTGCACAGGATTGGTACATCCGAACATCACACCTGTGGGACAGGTACAGGATGGCAACAACTGTCCGAGTTACACCAGGAACACACAATCCCTCCATCAGTGGTCAGACTGTCCGCAATAGGCTGGGAGAGGCTGGACTGAGGGCTTGTAGGCCTGTTGTAAGGCAGGTCCTCACTAGACATCACCGGCAACAACGCTGCCTATGGGCATAAAACCACTGTCGCTGGACCAGACAGGACTGGCAAAAAGTGCTCTTCACTGACGAGTCGCGGTTTTGTCTCACCAGGGGTGATGGTCAGATTCGCGTTTATCGTCGAAGGAATGAGCGTTACACCGAGGTTTGTATTCTGGAGTGGGATCGATTTGGAGGTGGAGGGTCCGTCATTGTCTGGGTAGGTGTGTCACAGCATCATCGGACTGAGCTTGTTGTCATTGCAGGCAATATCAACGCTGTGCGTTACAGGAAAGACATCCTCCTCCCTCATGTGGTACCCTTCCTTCAGGTTCACCCTGACATGACCCTCCAGCATGACAATGCCACCAGCCATACTGCTCGTTCTGTGTGTGATTTCCTGCAAGACAGGAATGTCAGTGTTCTGCCATGGCCAGCAAATAACCCGGATCTCAATCTCATTGAGCACGTCTGGAACCTGTTGGATTGGAGGGTGAGGGCTAGGGCCATTCACCCCAGAAATGTCCGGGAACTTGCAGGTGCCTTGGTGGAAGAGTGGGGTAACATCTCACAGAAATAACTGGCACTGCAGTACTTAATGTAGCTGGTGGCCACACCAGACACTGACTGTTACTTTTGATTTTGACCCCCCTTTGTTCAGGGACACATTATTCCATTTCTGTTAGTCACATGTCAGGCTGAGACAGTGTCTCCTGACCCCTCCTGTCTCAGCCTCCAGTATTTATGCTGCAGTAGTTTATGTGTCGGGGGGCTGTGGTCAGTTTGTTATATCTGGAGTACTTCTCCTGTCCTATTCGGTGTCCTGTGTGAATCTAAGTGTGCGTTCTCTAATTCTCTTTCTCTCTTTCTTTCTCTCTCTCGGAGGACCTGAGCCCTAGGACCATGCCCCAGGACTACCTGACATGATGACTCCTTGCTGTCCCCAGTCCACCTGGCCGTGCTGCTGCTCCAGTTTCAACTGACCTGAGCCCTAGGACCATGCCCCAGGACTACCTGACATGATGACTCCTTGCTGTCCCCAGTCCACCTGACCGTGCTGCTGCTCCAGTTTCAACTGTTCTGCCTTATTATTATTCGACCATGCTGGTCATTTATGAACATTTGAACATCTTGGCCATGTTCCGTTATAATCTCCACCCAGCACAGCCAGAAGAGGACTGGCCACCCCACATAGCCTGGTTCCTCTTTAGGTTTCTTCCTAGGTTTTGGCCTTTCTAGGGAGTTTTTCCTAGCCACCGTGCTTCTACACCTGCATTGCTTGCTGTTTGGGGTTTTAGGCTGGGTTTCTGTACAGCACTTTGAGATATCAGCTGATGTATGAAGGGCTATATAAATAAATTTGATTTGATTTGATTGGATGTCTGTGGAAGTTGTTCAGTTTATGTCTCATTTGTTTAATCTTGTTATGTTCATACAAATATTTACACGTTAAGTTTGCTGAAAATAAATGCAGTTGATAGTGAGAGGACGTTTATTTTTTTGCTGAGTTTATGTTTTGGCCAAGTTTTGAGCTAGAATTGCATTTTTAAGGATGGATATGGGGGAGGATCAAAGAGTTCAGGACTCAAAATTCAGTACATGTGTTTGTTGATATTGGATCAAGTCTTTATCTGTGGGAGTACATCTTTCTGTACATTTCCATCAAGGTTTGGCTGAAGTATGTTGTTCTGTAAATATTTATCTGCTAAGGATCTGCTCTTTGGCCAAGTGTCTACATTGCACTAGTCTGGGATCTGAACTGATTCACTGGTTAAACAGAGCATATCAGCTTGGATTCCAGTCTAATGCGGCACCGCCCAAAGACAGCAATGAGGTGATTCACTGCTCTGTTAAAAGTCGCAGACAGCTGGTCTTCTAACTCTGTTTTCAACATGTGTATATTCTCTCACTGCCTCCCTAAATCTACCTAAGTTTCAACTGTTGATTGGAACTTGTGGAGACATTGCAAACGTCCATGATGGTCAAAACATCTGGGGTTTTAATGTCTTCTGGATTGAGTCAAATCTCTCGTAATAACAACAGTAGGAATAAACTGGATTGTGTTTCTGTCCTGTATATACATCTCTGTTTAGTAGAACAGACATATAAAACTGTTGAAAGGTTTGCTATGGTAAAATAAGCAGTAACATTGAGCATTTGACAAAGAATAAAGAGAAATTGTGAAAAGATTGACTACTGAAGCAAATACATTGCAGTGTGTCTTGAAATGTTTGTTTCCTTTGTTTGTTTGTTTTTTTACCCCTTTTTCTCCCCAATTTCGTGGTATCCAATTGTTGTAGTAGCTACTATCTTGTCTCATCGCTACAACTCCCGTACGGGCTCGGGAGAGACGAAGGTTGAATGTCATGCGTCCTCCGATACACAACCCAACCAGCCGCACTGCTTCTTAACACAGCGCGCATCCAACCCGGAAGCCAGCCGCACCAATGTGTCGGAGGCTACACCGTGCACCTGGCAACCTCGGTTAGCGTGCACTGCGAGGCCAGTCAAGTTCTTCCACATCGATCGACAAACCATTTCAGTATGGACCTCGCTTTGTGCACGGGCGCATTGTCATGCTGAAACTGGAAAGGGCCTTCCCCAAACTATTGCCACAAAGTTGGAATCATAGAATTGTCTAGAATGTCATTGTATGCTGTAGCGTTAATATTTCCCTTCACTGGAACTAGCCCGAACCATGAAAAACAGCCCCAGACCATTTTTCCATTATTCCTCATCCACCAAACTTTACAGTTGGCACTATGCATTCAGGCAGGTAGCGTTCTCCTGGCATCCACCAAACCCATATTCATCCGTCGGACTGCCAGATGGTGACGCTTGACTCATCACTCCAGAGAACGCAGCTCCAGAGTCCAATGGTGGTGAGCTTTACACGACTCCAGCCGATGCTTTGCATGGCGCATGGTGATCTTAGGCTTGTGTGCAGCTGCTCGGTCATAGAAACCCCTTTCATGATGCTCTTGATGAACAGTTCTTGTGCTGACGTTGCTACGAGAGGCACTTTGGAACTCGTAGTGAGTGTTGCAACCAATGACAGACAATTTTATCCGCTACGCGGATAGCGTTATTCGCTACGCGGATAAACATTGCAACGTTGTTACTCCTAGACATCTCCACTTCAAAATAAACAGCACTTACAGTTGACCGGGGCAGCTCTAGCAGGGCAAACATTTGACCAACTGACTTGTTGTTAAGGTGGCATCCTATGGCGGTGCCACGTTGAAAGTCACTGTGCTCTTCAGTAATGCCATTCTACTGTGGCCTTACTTTTGTCTATGTTTGTCTATGGAGAGTGTATGGCTGTGTGCTTGATTTTATACACCTGTCAGCAACAGGTGTGGCTGAAATACCCCACTCATTTGAAGGGGTGTCGACATCATTTTGTATATTTTGTGTATTTTTTCAGTGTAATTACACTGAGATATTAGACAAATCAAGGTATTTAAAATCAAATAAAAATCACTTCTGACCATTCTGTTGAGAAAACAAAACAAATTCAAGTAATGGTTTCCTCTCCATGGACTGTCTTCTGTCTCAGTACCGTCTTCTTCCATGCTGAGGATCTGGAAGGCTGAATGCACAAATATACATTTTCTTTTCCGTACGGCAGCAAAGGAATAATACAATCACATACATACAGTACCTTAGGAAAGAATTCAGATCCCTTTACTATTTCCACATTTTGTTACATTACAGGATTAAATATATTTAAATATTAAATGCATTTTTTCCCTCTCATCAATCCACACACAATATTCCATAATGACAAAGCGAAAACAGGTTTTTAGAAATGATTGCTAATAAAAAATAAAAATAAAAACGGAAATATCACATTTACATACTGTAAGTATTCAAACCCTTTACTCAGTACTTTGTTGAAGTCCCATTGGCAGCGATTACAGCCTCAAGTTTTCTTGGGTATGAAGCTACAAGCTTGGCACACCTGTGTTTGGGGAGTTTCTCCCATTCTTGGATCGGTTGGATGGGGAGCGTTGCTGCACAACTATATTTTTAGTTGTTCGATCGGGTTCAGACACTCTAATGTACTTGTCCTCTTGCTCAGTTGGCACCGGGGCCTCCCACTCCTCTTTCTATTCTGGTTAGAGACAGTTTGTGCTGTTCTGTGAAGGGAGTAGTACACAGCGTTGTACGAGATCTTCAGTTTCTTGGCAATTTCTCGCATTGAATAGCCTTCATTTCTCAGAACAAGAATAGACTGACGAGTTTCAGAAGAGTTATTTGTTTCTGCCCATTTTGAGCCTGTAATCGAACCCACAAATGCTGATGCTCCAGATACTCAACTAGTGTAAAGAAGGACAGTTTTATTGCTTCTTTAATCAGAACAACTGCTTTCAGCTGTGCTAACATAATTGCAAAAGGGTTTTCTAATGATCAATTATCCTTTTAAAGTGATAAACTTGGATTAGCTAACACAATGTGCCATTGGAACACAGGAGTGATGGTTGCTGATAATGGGCCTCTGTACACCTATGTGGATATTTCATAAAAAATCAGCCGTTTCCAGCTACAATAGTCATTTACAACGTTAACAATGTCTACACTGTATTTCTGATAAATTGTATGTTATTTTAATTGACAAAAAATGTGCTTTTCTTTAGAAAACAAGGACATTTCTAAGTGACCCCAAAACTTTTGAACGGTAGTGTATATCTAAATAATAAAAAATAACATCATCCTACTCCACTATTTAAATCTATTTAGTCCTACCTCAGGCCAACAACCTGAAAGGATGGGGCACCACCACTTAACACACCATTTAACTGTTCTGGGTCAAGTCTCACACACCCAAATAACTCTGCCACCACAATCTCAATTTTCCGTGATTGCTTTAAATGCAAAACATCCAATCTTACTGAAACATATATCACTTGTTGACCTATCTCTCTGTACTAGTACATATATACTATACTACTCACACCACTCCTCTCAGGATCCTTCCCCCTTGACCCATCTTCCTCTATTTTCTTCACTGCTTCAGCATTTTAACATCTGCTGCACTACTCTAACCCCGGAAACCTCAACCTGCCTCTCTCTCAACGGGACATTTCTGATCCCCAGCCCTATGGGCACCCTTACAATTAACACATACCATTACTCCACAATTCTACTCATTCCTTTGTCTCATGCCCTTCTGCACACTTCTCACACCTAAGAACCTCCTTCGTACACACTGCTGCCACATGCCCATAAGCTTGACACCTGTAACAACGTAATGTATTAGGATAACTTATGTAGTGTCTTAACACTTAGTACTTATTTATGTAATAAGAAAGACTCTGAATACAAGCAATTGAACTGGAGCTTCACATTTACTCAAACTAGTTAGTGCCAGAATAACATAGAACAACACCGCGCGTGACCAAGGGTGCTCCATCCTTAAAGGGGACATCAGTAATTAACAGAACATAACAACTTATATATCCTAACATCACTTTGTCAGGCAGAGATTCAACATCAAAACTCAAAAGAACAGACAATGACTCTGTTCTGTTTCACCACTCATGCCACCCAGTCTGCGTCGCATCAATCGACGAGCATCACAAACACCGGGAATCTTCGCCCTTCAGTTGGTCAACTTTTACATTGACTGCTGCCCCAGTAATCACTCCTTTAAATGGTGCCCTTTTCTTGAGAGCAAAAACAATTCACATTTCTCGCCCACATTTGTTTAACGCGGAGCGCCTTCTCCTTCTGACCAGCAGAAACACAAACAATTATCACAAGACAGCTTCTGGTTACCTTCACCGATTCCACAGCATCCAACTCTGTTTTCACCCACCCTGAAACCACAAATGGATCAGCCAAAGGCAAGGGTCAACTTTTTCCCGAAAAAGCTTTGGGCTCCGAGAACTTCACCATACCTACCACCTATGATACTTCGACCTCATTCACTTCCATTTCTCCTCCTGTCTTCAACTCACTCTGCTTACACTTTCTAACATTCTTCTTCAACAAACCAAATCTATTTTTTCCCCGCCATTTTTAACTGACTCAAGCTCACCCTCTTCCTCCCTCTCTCTCTTAGACCTCTTCTGCCTCTCTTTTCCCCTCCATTCCTCATCCGTATTCCAAGTACATGTCTCCTTATGGTAACACAGCACTTCTCCTGACAAACATCTTGTTCTTGCCTTCTCAAGGGATGCCATTTAACCGGCTGTCACAATCTCTGTACCATCAGCACGAACCCCTCGGGATGTAGCGCTCAACAGTGCATCCCACTTATAAAGCAGCTGCTTCGTCTTGATGTTCTTCTTTATCAAAAGCTACCGAGACGCTTTTAACCAAAGCAGATCGGGCAAAGGCCAGGCTAAAACAGTCACCACCCAACTGCCAAGCTAATTATATTCAGGTGCCACGCTCTCCACTGGCCAGCAGATGTAGCCAATGAGAAGGAATATACCGGCCAACACACACCCACCCTCTCACTGCATCGCATGATGTACACTACATGACCAAATGTATGTGGAAACCTGCTTGTCTCATTCCAAAATCATGGGAATTAATTAAAATGGAGTTGGTCCTCCCTTTGCTGCTATAACAGCCTCCACTCTTCTAGGAAGGCTTTCCACTAACTGTTAGGACATTGCTGCTGGGACTTACTTTCATTCAGCCACAAAAGTGTTAATGAGGTCGGGAACTGATGTTGAGCGATTAGGAACGAAGTCAGCGTTCCAATTCATCCCAAAGGTGTTCTATGGGGTTGAGGTCAGGGCTCTGTGCAGGACAGTCAAGTTCTTCCACACCTATCTCAACATTCCTTTATGGACCTCACCTTGTGCATGGGGGTATTGTCATGCTGAAACAGGAAAGATTCAGAGAACTTTAATGTCCTCAGAGAAGCAATTCATCATGCAGCAGTCATAAAATATATCATATATAAAAATAAACAGCAAAGGATATTTACAAGCAAATAGTAAGTGCAGTTTCATAGTGCAAGTGCTAAGTTTAATTAGTCCAAAATTTTGTTAAGTTGCAGAATGTATTTGGAATAAAAGAGTTCTTGGCCCTATTTTTTTTAAACCTTAGGTAGTCTGTACCTGCGACCAGAGGGAAGGAGCTGGAGTTCAGGGTGGAGTGGATGGGAAGAGTCAACCACTATTTTATTTGCCTTATGGAGAGTTCTGCCCAGGTAGCGAGATGACAGTTCTTGCTGTGGCTGCCTCGTGATTTTTCCGCAAGTCCTGACTATCTTGTCCAACCTATTTTTCTGTGCAACCTTGATATTCCCAAACCAGCAGGTCAAGCAGTAGGACAGAATGTTCTCAATTAATGATTTCTAAAAGAAAACCATGATGGCTTGATTAACATTAAAAAAGTGCAGATTGCGTAGGACATACAGTCTCCGTTGGCCTTTCTTAAAAATGGAGTGAGTAACCTGATCTAGGGCAGCTTGCTGTCAATGACTAGCCCTGGGTATTTGTACTCCTCCACTATTTCAATGGGATCACCTTTTATCTGTGATGGTGTGTGCATGTATTGTTCCTTCGAAAGTCAATCATCATGTCCTTTGTTTTTGACGCATTTCATTTTAGATGGGATGACTCACACCAGGCATGAAAATCATTCAGAGACGGTCCGTACTCCGTCTCATCCCCTTCGATGAGACTGACCAAAGCAGTACCGTCAGCGTATTTGATCAGGTGGCACCCTGGGAACCGGCTCTGGCAGCTATCTGTATACAGTATGTATAGTACTGATGAAAGAACACTGCCCTGTGGGGTTCCAACTGAAGTATTGCCCTCCTCATAGAGTGTGTTGCCAACTCATACCTGCTGAGACCTATAAGTTAGGAAGTTGGTGATCCATGTGATAAGCATCAAGTCCGAAGTCTCCCCCCAGTCTGTCCGCGAGGATCAACGGATTGATTGTGTGAAACGCAATGGATAAATCTGCGAACATGATACGCACATGGGTTTTCTGCCCTCCAAATGCATGTACACCAAATGTAAGAGCGAGAGGATGGCATCATCTGTTCCTCTCTCTGATCGGTATGCAAATTGGAGGGGGTCAAGAAGGTGTCTGGTGGTGTTGATTATCTCTGCCTTGATGATCTTCAAGATAATTAATCAGGAGAAAGGTAAGAGTGACAGGTCTGTAATCATTTGAAGCAGATGGATGATGGATGAATTTTTGGGACACGTACAACAATATATTTTTTCCATAGAGATGGAATTTCCAATGTATCCAGGGACCTCTGAAAGATAGAGCAGAACACACCTCTCAGCTGAGTGGAGCAGTTTTTCCAGACACGACCACTTATGTTATCAGGACCCCGGGCTCTTTCGCGCTCCAGTGCTTTTGAACACTCGTACGACTTCCTCATTGATGACAAGCTCGCTTTCGGTTGCCATGACATCCTCCTCCAGAGAGGCCGGGGGAGCGGGGGGCGCCCCTTGTATCAAAGCGGGTGAAGAACTTGTTTAGTTCATTGGCTGTAGAGAGGCACACCCTCTCGTCTAGGCAGGGATCGATAAGGGGGTGTTTGCCATATTCTTAATGCCCAACCAGGCAGACCGAGAGTCTCCCTCTGACATTATCTGTTACACCTTATCCTTGTACTGGCATTTCGCCTTTTTTATTCCTTTGTTCACCTATCTCTGTACCTCTTTTCTTTCAAGTAGATTCCCGGAGGCAAACACTTTTTCTTGCTAAGCACCACCTTAAATTTTTTGGTCACCCATGGTTTATTGTTAGGAAACATCTTACCATTTTTTTTTGTGGAGATCACCAAATCAACACACAATTCAATATAGCCAGACATTACTCGTTCAGGTCATCGGATGATTCTTCAAATACACTCCAGGAGGTACAATCAAAGCATCCCTGCAACTGATCACTGCTGTCATTGTCCCACACCTGTATTTGTTTTTCCACCACCTTCTTTTCAGTAACTGTCTATAAGTTGGTTGTAGAAAAACAGTGTTATGATCTGATTCACCCAGTGGAGGTCTGGCCAAGGATGAACTCGCTTTGGGGACCGAGCCGTAACATACTGTAAGTCAATTATCTTATTTTTCCTTGTTAGGTAAGTCACACGCTGGGTGTAAGTATTTAAAGTATGCTTGAGAGTGCAGCTATTGAAATCCACCATGATGAATTTGGGCACATCAGGTGAAATCACATCAAGCTCTTGAGTGATGTAAAAAAGGATGTCAGCTGCATTGACACTGTTTGCTCTTGGATGGATATAAACAGCGGTCAGAAAAAGCTGGGGGAATTCACGGGGGAGGTAGAAGGGGCGCAACGACACTGACAGTAGCTCTATATCAGAGTGCATAATTTTTTCCCCTGACAGTCTGCCAGGATCCGCCAGAGCCGCCAGTCTGCCAGGATCTGCCAGAGCCGCCAGTCAGCCAGGATCTTCCAGAGCCGCCAGTCAGCCAGGATCTGCCAGAGCCGTCAGTCAGCCAGGAGCTGCCAGAGCCGTCAGTCAGCCAGAAGCTGCCAGAGCCGTCAACCAGCCTGAGCAATCTCTCAGTCCTGAGCTACCCCTCAGTCCTGAGCTACCCCTCAGTCCTGGGCTGCCCCTCAGTCCTGAGCTGCCCCTCAGTGCGGAGCTGCCCCTCAGTCTGGAGCTGCCCCTCAGTCCGGAGGAGTTTGTTTAGTGGAGTGGTTAACCTTTAGTAGGGTTGCCAATCCTAGGTCGGCGGTGAGGGTCTGGCCTTAGTTATCTTTGTTTTCTTTATTATTTTGGTTAGGTCAGGGTGTGACATGGGGGATTTGTTTTTTTACCTGGTCTAGGGTTTTTTGTATGTTTATGGGGCTGTTTCCTTTCTAGGTAGTTTTGTATGTCTATGGTTGCCTAGATTGGTTCTCAATTAGAGGCAGCTGTCTGTCGTTGTCTCTGATTGGGAACCATATTTAGGCAGCCATGTTCTTTGGGTATTTTGTGGGGGATTGTCTTCTGTCTTTGTGTCATTGCACCAGATAGGACTGTTTCGGTTTTCACATTTGTTCTTTTGTATTTTGTAGTGTTCTCGTGTATGGTCTTTATTAAACATGTTGAACTCTAACCACGCTGCATTTGGTATTCCTCTCCTTCAGCGGAAGAAAACCGTTACATATTGTCCGCAAAGCGAGCAAAGAAGTTGTTTAGTCTGTCTGGGAGCAAGACATCGTGGTCCGCGACGGTGCTGGTTTTCTTTTTGTAATCCCAATCCACGTGATCGAAGCAATCTTGAAGCGTGGAATCAGATTGGTCGGACCAGTGTTGAACAGACCTGAGAGCGGGAGCTTCCTGTTTTAGTCTCTCTCTATAGGCTAGGAGCAACAAAATGGAGTCGTGGTCAGCTTTTCCGAAAGGAGGGCGGGGGAGGGCCTTATATGCATCTCGGAAGTTAGAATAACAATGATCCAGGGTTTTACCAGCCCTGGTAGCATAATCGAAATGCTGATAGAATTTAGGGAGTCTTGTTTTCAGATTAGCCTTGTTAAAATCCATTCTCTCGAACGTGAGTTGTTACATTGTAAAATAACGTTTCTGCTATAGCGGATGTGTGGTGCCGCCGACTTTCTCAGAAGTTCGCATGCAGTTTCTGGTACCAGAAAAATTCATCCAAGTAGGAGAATAATCCACTGTATGCATTTCATGTCGCTCTGCCGTAGCCTAATCGGTAATCAATTTAAGTTAATTTAATTGACAAAAAATGTGATTCTCTTTCAAAAACAAGGACATTTCTAAGTGACCCCAAACATTTGAACTGTAGTGTATATTCCCAGTGCTGAGCCAGTAGTGTAACTGACATGTTACGTTAGCTAATGTTTCATTCCCTCTAGACTCAAGTGAATGAACTACTAGCAGCTAGTTAGCTAGCTAGTAGCTACCGTCCACAGCCAGTTCAGCTCTAGCTAGCCTCTAGCTACAGTATCTGTCAGGTAGCAGTATCTAACAGCTGTTTTGTCCCATTTCAACAGAAGTAAATTTAATGATATACCATTGTACCATTAGCTAGCAGAGCTAGCCAAAAGTTGGCTAACGTTAGCTAGCTTACTAACTTTAGCTATTATTTTTGCCTCAATCACACTAGACCTGAATTAAACGATGAAAGCAGCGGCCAACGATTGAAGACTGATATTCTGATTTTTTTTCAGTGCAATGTGAGTTTCTATTAGTCAGTATAGCAATGTAACTTTTTTGATCTGTCAGTTTCCCTGGCTAAATCCCTACTGTTCACATGTATACGGTATAAAGAACTACAGGCTTCACTGTCATGGTGCACAGTCAGTACACAACACTGTGCTCATCATGTCTTAGCAGGATCAGATGGTGACAGGTGTCCCTGCGGGGTCAGACAGCCAGGGTAGACCAGTCTACTGAGCTCAGGTGAATTTTGCAGTATATTATAACAATCAGTGAAGGGATTCAAAGTTCCATCTTGTGTAGATGGGTAGGCTACAGTCTGGGACCTGGGAATAATGGTAATTTCAGTTGTTGAACCATTGATTCTATTCATGGGTAATATAATGTATACAGTGCCTTGCGAAAGTATTCGGCCCCCTTGAACTTTGCGACCTTTTGCCACATTTCAGGCTTCAAACATAAAGATATAAAACTGTATTTTTTTGTGAAGAATCAACAACAAGTGGGACACAATCATGAAGTGGAACGACATTTATTGGATATTTCAAACTTTTTTAACAAATCAAAAACTGAAAAATTGGGCGTGCAAAATTATTCAGCCCCCTTAAGTTAATACTTTGTAGCGCCACCTTTTGCTGCGATTACAGCTGTAAGTCGCTTGGGGTATGTCTCTATCAGTTTTGCACATCGAGAGACTGACATTTTTTCCCATTCCTCCTTGCAAAACAGCTCGAGCTCAGTGAGGTTGGATGGAGAGCATTTGTGAACAGCAGTTTTCAGTTCTTTCCACAGATTCTCGATTGGATTCAGGTCTGGACTTTGACTTGGCCATTCTAACACCTGGATATGTTTATTTTTGAACCATTCCATTGTAGATTTTGCTTTATGTTTTGGATCATTGTCTTGTTGGAAGACAAATCTCCGTCCCAGTCTCAGGTCTTTTGCAGACTCCATCAGGTTTTCTTCCAGAATGGTCCTGTATTTGGCTCCACCCATCTTCCCATCAATTTTAACCATCTTCCCTGTCCCTGCTGAAGAAAAGCAGGCCCAAACCATGATGCTGCCACCACCATGTTTGACAGTGGGGATGGTGTGTTCAGGGTGATGGGCTGTGTTGCTTTTACGCCAAACATAACGTTTTGCATTGTTGCCAAAAAGTTAAATTTTGGTTTCATCTGACCAGAGCACCTTCTTCCACATGTTTGGTGTGTCTCCCAGGTGGCTTGTGGCAAACTTTAAACGACACTTTTTATGGATATCTTTAAGAAATGGCTTTCTTCTTGCCACTCTTCCATAAAGGCCAGATTTGTGCAATATACAACTGATTGTTGTCCTATGGACAGAGTCTCCCACCTCAGCTGTAGATCTCTGCAGTTCATCCAGAGTGATCATGGGCCTCTTGGCTGCATCTCTGATCAGTCTTCTCCTTGTATGAGCTGAAAGTTTAGAGGGACGGCCAGGTCTTGGTAGATTTGCAGTGGTCTGATACTCCTTCCATTTCAATATTATCGCTTGCACAGTGCTCCTTGGGATGTTTAAAGCTTGGGAAGTCTTTTTGTATCCAAATCCGGCTTTAAACTTCTTCACAACAGTATCTCGGACCTGCCTGGTGTGTTCCTTGTTCTTCATGATGCTCTCTGCGCTTTTAACGGACCTCTGAGACTATCACAGTGCAGGTGCATTTATACGGAGACTTGATTACACACAGGTGGATTGTATTTATCATCATTAGTCATTTAGGTCAACATTGGATCATTCAGAGATCCTCACTGAACTTCTGGAGAGAGTTTGCTGCACTGAAAGTAAAGGGGCTGAATAATTTTGCACGCCCAATTTTTCAGTTTTTGATTTGTTAAAAAAGTTTGAAATATCCAATAAATGTCGTTCCACTTCATGATTGTGTCCCACTTGTTGTTGATTCTTCACAAAAAAATACAGTTTTATATCTTTATGTTTGAAGCCTGAAATGTGGCAAAAGGTCGCAAAGTTCAAGGGGGCCGAATACTTTCGCAAGGCACTGTACATGTACACCGATGTCATTATTTGTCATGCCTCATTTAAACAGGATCAGATGGTGAAAGGGGTCTCGTCAGGGTCAGGCAGCCATGGAAGACCTTCTTTGACGGAGCTGAGGTGAATTTTTGCAGATACACTTTATTTTCTCAGTGCAGCAAACACTGGACAAGCAAGAAGCTTCAAAGATTGAAACTATTTTAAGGCAGTCTTTTAAACCTCTAAATTTGATTTCCAAACTTTATCAATGGTTGATAGAGGCTTTTCCCCCATGACATAAAACATGTCAAACAAAAATGTGATGAAGTCCTGGGAGACTCTATTGATGATGATGAATGGATACAGAATGCCCAGTCATGTTCATATAATCTCAGATATAAATTACTGCAGTTTAAAATCATCTATAGAACATACTATATGCCAATGAAACTGAATATCATGCACACAGAAATGTAATTATTCTGCTGGAGGTGTAAAACACAAAAAGGGACATTCTGTATTTGCATATGTTATGGTCTTGTGAAGGCTGGCTGAATTCTGGCAAAGAGTATGTTCTTTTATCTGAGCATGTCTACAGATTCTCCCTGGTTTTGTTTGCTTGGAAATGTTGATTCTGGAGACGGATATCAGAAGAAACTGTGTAACCTAGCATTTACATCGGCTAAGAAATGCATTGCCATTAATTGGAAGGTTGGTTATCCTCCCACAATGTCACAATGGATATCAGTTCACATATGGTGTCAAGGGCACAGCTGGGGGCTGAGGGGGTCTATAACAAGCGGCAACAGTGAGAGACTTATTTCTGGAAAGATGGATTTTTAAAAGTAGAAGCTCGAATTGTTTGGGCACAGATCTGGATTGTAGACAGAACTCTGCAGGCTATCTCTGCAATAGATTGCAACTCCGCCCCCTTGGGCAGTTCTATCTTGTCGGAAAATGTTGTAGTTGGGGATGGAAATTTATGGATTTTTGGTGGTCTTCCTAAGCCAGGATTCAGACATGGCTAGGACATTAGGGTTGGCGGAGTGTGCTAAAGCAGTGAATAAATCAAACTTAGGGAGGAGGCATCTAATGTCAACATGCATGAAACCAAGGCTTTTACAGTTACAGACGTCAACAAATGAGAGCGCCTGGGGAATGGGAGTGGTGCTGGGGGCTGCAGGGTCTGGGTTAACCTCCACATCACCAGCGGAACAGAGGAGTAGAATAAGGGTACGGCTAAAGGCTATTAGAACTGGTCGTCTAGTGCGTTCGGAACAGAGAGTAAAAGGAGCAGATTTCTGGGCATGGAAGAATAGATTCAAGGCAATGTACAGACAAAGGTATGGTCGGATGATGAGTGACAATGAGAGAGGTTTTGTCTCTAGAGGCACCAGTTAAGCCAGGTGAGGTCACCGCATGTGTGGGGGGGATGAACAAAAGGGCTATCTAAGGCATGTTGGGCAGGGCTGGGGGCTCTACAGTGAAATAAGAGAATAATCACTAACCAAAACAGCAATAGACAAAGCATATTGACATTAGGGAGAGGCATGTGTAGCCAAGTGATAATAGGGTCCAAAGAGTAGCAATAGATGAGCCAGGGTGCCGATTCAGTAGTCGCTACTACGCTAGGCGAGCTGGAGACACGGCGATTCAGACAGTTAGCGGGCCGGGGATAGCAGATGGGCCTGAAGAGCCTGTTGAAACCACCTTCGACGATTACTTCGGCTCAGATCTTGAGGTAGGAATCCGGAGATGTGGTAGAGAAAAAGCAGTCCGATGTGCTCTGGGTTGATATCGCACTGTGCAGACTACCAGTGGCTAACTGACTACTAGCTGCTCTGTTAAAAGTTGCAGACAGCTGGTCTTCTAACTCTGTTTTCAACATGTGTATATTCTCTCACTGCCTCCCTAAATCCATCTAAGTTTCAACTGTTGATTGGAACTTGTGGAGACATTGCAAACGTCCATGATGACCTTTTCAAAAATCAAAACATCTGGGGTTTTAATGTCTTCTGGATTGAGTCAAATCTCTCGTAATAACAACAGTAGGAATAAACTGGATTGTGTTCATGTCCTAGACATATACAACTGTTGAAAGGTTTGCTATGGTAAAATATGCAGTGACATTGAGCATTTGACAGAGAATATCGAGAAATTGTGAAATGATTGACTACTGAAGCCAATACATTGAATGCGTGTCTTGACATTTTTGTTTCCTTTGTTTTAACTGTGATTTAAGGCTTTGAATAACATTAAAATACAGAGTCGATTCCAGGAACATAACATCACCTACAAGTTTGGTGACCCCAATGTGATTTGTCTTACAGAACATTCAGAAATGAGTGAATGGCTTAGTCCAGTCCATAGCGCGGTAGAGTTTTATTTATAATTCCATTGCTGGAAAACTGAAAAAAAAGTAAATGAAAGTTTAGTCCCGCTTTATTTGAAATGCATCTTATGAAGGCTTCATAAAGCCCCACATAGATGCTTCACATATCATCTATAACCTTATATCTTGCTCTATAAAGATTCATAATGTGGCATAACTGTGTGACATAACCATGCATTTATTTGTTCACATTTAGAAATCACATTTGGAAATATTTTATAGAGCATGAAATGAGTTACAGATTATTTGTGACCTATTTATGCAGTGCTTATGAAACCTATATGTTTTTTTTAAAAGCTTTCTCAAGATGCACTTCAAATAAAGCAGGACTGAGTGTTTTACTGTCGATACCACATGTTTTTTTTCATGCTTATTTTACTTATGACCCAAAATAAAGCAAGTTTCAGCAGTGGGTTTCTCTCCATGGCCTGTCCTGTGTCTCAGTACCGTCTTCTTCTATGCTGAGGATCTGTAAGGCTGAATGCACAGATACATTTTTTTTTGTACGTATGGCAGCAAAGGATTAATACAATCAGATACATATACTATCATGTAAACCTCTAGCGTTCCCTTATATGGACGATTGTCGGGTACACGTCACTTACAGGAACAGCTAGTTCGGAAAATGCAGCCAAGGCTCCAGGACGATAGGGTCTTTTGCGTCTGCCCTTGGTACTCTCATGCCTCTTAGTCCTGGAACTCTGAGGTGAAAGGATTAAGAGTGGAAAGGATTAAGAGTGGGTTTCCTTGAGAACTGCATATAATATTACATGAATTCAAGAGATTTAATATCAACCTTGCAGTATGACAGTACAATAGCATTGTAATGATATGGGCTGTCCACTCGATCAGCCAGTTTATACCCTCTCAGAAAAAAAGTGCTATCTAGAACCTTAAAGGGTTCTTCGGCTGTCCCCATTGGAGAACCTTTTGAAGGACAATTTTTTTTATGCAGGTGGAACCCTTTTGGAACCCTTTTTTCTAAGAGTGTAGTTCTGATACATTTAAGGTTACTTATTCCCTCGACGGAGATGTAGCACCTTACTTAAAATCGGATGAAAGTCTACATATCCTTCACATGTTTCAACACTACAGCGTCTCTCTCTCTGTTTCTCTCTCTCTCTAACCTCGGGTGGCGGTGGAGGTCCAACAGCATTCTTCAGGACTGACATCACTGAACAACTCCCTGGAAGCTGGCCGCCGCACCCCCCTACCCTGTTTCGGTCGGGGAACCCCTCCTCATGTCTCTTTGCTCTGAGCTGCACAACCAGTGGCTTCATGTCTACCTGATGTCCAAATGATGACACCATTAGAATCGATCATGGCTCAAAGCAAGTAAAGTAGAAATTATGTGGAAATGTAATGTGGTAATATGTGATAAAATTGTTTCTTACCTGACGTGGAGGTCCTGGGAGGAATGGGGAAGAGCCTCCCTGTTGAGAGTGGTGCAGAATGAACGTGATAGTGCCAGAGTGACTTCTATACCAATGTGCCCAACTCTGTTCCTGGAGAGTTACCGTCCTGTAGGTCCCCCCATGAAAACCGCCCCTCTACCATCCAAGATCCCCCCCCACAGTCACCCCCGAAAACCTCCCTCTCTAGCGCACTTGATTCTAATAATTAGAATCAGGCTAGTTAGTTACAACTGGGGTTGGAGTGAAAATCTACAGGAGGGTAGCTCTCCAGGAATAGGGTTGGAATCATAGATTATAGGACAGGGAATAAACCTAGTAGAATCCAGAGGAATGTCTCACCATGGCTTGGTTGGTTTGAAAAGCTGCTGTCCGTCTGTCTTGTCCAGGGAGGGCCGTGGTGGAGAGCAGACAGACCTGCAGAAACAGGACACACAGCAGCCACACAGCCTTCTCCATGCTGATACACTGGATCCTGACTACGCACAACATCCTCTTTATATACTGACATGGCTAATGATTACCAGATGTAGAGAGGGAACACTGAGGAATTCCAACAATAACACACACACACAGAGAGAGAGAGAGAGAGAGAGAGAGAGAGAGAGAGAGAGAGAGAGAGAGAGAGAGAGAGAGACAGGGCAATTTTTTAACTGTGTGTGAACAAGAGGGAGGAGGTATGGACTGTATTAGGAAAAGAGGCTTTGGGAGGATTCCATGTTACAGCAAACTGTGAGTCAGTGGGTGCCATTTAAAATGAGGAAGGATTATATATTTTTTATGAGCATGAGCATATTTCTATTACAGCATATTGGATGGCTCATTCATGTTCCATTCACCCAGTTCAATGTAACATCGATAGGTATAGGCTACTACATGATACTTTCATTTACCCTGTACCCATCATGAGGTTGCTACAACCTAGCCTATGAATTAAAGCTTACAACGTAGGTGCACAGGTCGAGATAAAAAAAAAATGTGTAATCAAGGTGACAGACACATTCAATACCGCCTTGCACACTCTTGGCTGCATCTAGCTGATCTAGGGTGTAATCATTTGTCTAACAGTTGCAAACAAGAGTTTCTATTGTGTAGATTCAGGTATGTTTATCCCTGCTTCGTTCCATTTGTTTCCGTTCAAGAAAGGTTTTTCAACAGAATCGGTGGAATGAATACACCCTGATCACACGCAAACACAGTTCCATTTCATAGCAGCCACATACAAACAGCATGATCAATTTGCTCATTGTATAAATAATTCCTCCTCGCACCTCCTCTCACCTTTTCTCTTCGCTTGTGGACTTCAACTAGATTAAACCGCAGGGCAATTTTTTTCTTGAGCGGATGGTCGGGGGCCCGGAACATAATTATAAATAAATGTGTAGACTGCAAATTGACAGCAAGAAGCCCAAACAGATATGTTTGACTAAAACATAATCATTTCAAATATTGCTTACATTTGTGTATGATCATGTGTCTCTATTATGCATGTGAAGACTTGGGAACAGATTTCATAAATTAAAATCACTTAGAGCTGATTTTCTGGTGTTTTTACATTCTTATGTACAACAATTATTATTACATTTTTTTAAAGTGTTTTTTTTTTTACTCAGAAAACTTGGGTGGCCAAATAAAACCACCCTTGGGCCAAATTTGGTTGGGGAACCCTGGCCTATATCATTGCCTACATATTAGCTAACGTCTTAGTCAACATAGCTACTAGAACTAACGCGTTAGTAAACCCGCTACAATCATGCAGTACAGTGTACAGTCAGCAAGCAGTTTAGCAGTTACACCACAAGTTCTCATAATTACTGTGTAAGTCTATGCAAAGGGTTAAGAACCATGAGCCTCCTAGGTTTTGTATCGAAGTCAACGTATCCAGAGGAGGAAACTAGCTGTCCTCCAGCAACACCACGGGGCAACCCTACAGAGTGCTGTTGGCTACTGTAGACCTTCATTTCTAAACAGTGTGTTTTAATCAATTATTTGGTGATGTGAATATATTTAGTATAGTTGTATCTAAAAAACAAGTATCACTTTTTAAATGTTTCAACAATTGTATTTTTCTGAAATTCACTGAGGCGGATGGTCCCCTCCTTCCTCATCTGAGGAGCCTCCATTGGATTGAGTAATATACTTTCTTATTGGAACAGCTTGTCAGACAAGAGGGAGTTGATCTTGGCTTCCCTGGCTGTTGGTTTGGTTTAATATGTGATTTTGTAACATACAGAGGCGACCATGACAACTACTACTAATGATTATAGTAATACAATAATAACAACAGTCAATTTCATTTGCAAAGACCTTTTTACATAGTTTTGCAGTCTAAATGCGCACAGAGAAATAAAATACCAACATACACTGTAGTTATTATTGGTATTGATAATCCAGTAGCGAATAGATGATTATGTCTTCAGCAGCTATTGGGCTGCCTTCAAAATGGAACCCAAGCCAATTGCGACACCACCCACTTTGTGGTATGTTCTTCTTATTCTTGTTCTTGGCTTTCTTCTGCCTCTCCTGCCTTTAAGTCCTGGAACACTAAGACGAGATGAGAGAACGATCAGAGATGGAAACAAGCCCAATGGCTTGTCTTCATTTGTTTGTTTCTCACCTAAGGTGGAGTGGAGGAGGACGAGGTCTATGAGGCAGGAAAGGGGATACGCCTTCCTGTTGATTGTGATTAAGGGAGAGTGGGGTATGTTGAGATATGTAATATTCAGCATCACTACGTCAAGGGAAATATAGTATTCTTTCTAACAAAGATATCTACATATATCTCAGGATGTTGTGTATCCCTGTAAATAATCAGAATTCATGTCAACATTCTAGTTTTGAAAACATAGCTTGTCCAAAAAAGGTGGTCTCTTGGCACAACTTACCCCTGTGGTATGGGGTAAGTTGAGCTTAGAAACAGGGTAAGTTGAGCTGCCTTGGGGTAAGTGGGTGATGATGTCGTGTGACAGTGGGTGATGGTGCTGGTAGGTCAATGTTTAACTCATGGGATGGGGGTGTGGTATATCTTAAATATATGTCTATATTCAGATATACAGTACCGTTCAAAGGTTTGGGGTCACTTAGAAATGTCTTTGAAAGAAAAGCACATTTTCTTGTCCATTAAAATAACATCAAATTGATCAGAAATACAGTGTAGACATTGTTAATGTTGTAAACTACTATTGTAGCTGGAAATGGATGACTTTTAATGGAATATCTATATAGGCGTACAGAGGCCCATTAAATAGTACCAGAAAAACACCAGTCTCAACATCAACAGTGAAGGCAACTCCAGAATGCTGGCCTTCCAGGCAGAGTTGCAAAGAAAAAGCCATATCTCAGACTGGCCAATAAAAAGAAAAGATTAAGATGGGCTAAAGAACACAGACCCTGGACAGAGGAACTCTGCCTAGAAGGCCAGCATCCTGTAGTCTCCTTCACTGTTGATGTTGAGACGGGTGTTTTGCAGGTACTATTTAATGAAGCTGCCAGTTGAGGACTTGTGAGGCGTCTGTTTCTCAAACTAAACACTCTAATGTGATTGTCCTCTTGCTCAGTTGTGCACCAGGGCCTCCCACTCCTCTTTCTATTCTGATTAGAGCCAGTTTGTGCTGTTCTGTGAAGGGAGTAGTACACAGCATTGTACGAGATCTTCAGTTTCTTGGCAATTCCTCGAATAGAATAGCCTTCATTTGTCAGAACAAGAATAGACTGACAAGTTTCAGAAGAAATAGCTTTGTTTCTAGCCATTTTGAGCCTGTAATAGAACCCACAAATGCTGATGCTCCAGATTCTCAACTGGTCTAAAGAAGGCCAGTTTTCTTACTTCTGTCACGACTCCGACCGAAGGGCCGGCCTACTAGCTGCTACTTATTATTTCCTCCCCTTCCTTATGTGTTGATTGTGTGCACCTGTTTTGAGTTAGGTAGTAGGCTTTATTAGTCAGCCGGCCTGGCAGGGTTCCTTGTGCGGGATTAATTATTGTGATCGTCTGTTTGGTGTGCTTGTGTGCACGTCTATTGGGTTTTGTGTTTTCCCATTTTGTGGGTTTTCCCCTGGACAGTTTAAGTCCCCCTGTTTGGGGCATTTGTTTGTTCAGTACGCCCTGTGTTTTTGTGAGGGTTGGCTTCTGTTCAGCGTTTATCTGCTTCCTGCGCCTGACTCCTCACCCACTACACTCAGACCGTTACAACTTCTTTAATCAGCACAACCACTTTCAGCTATGCTAACATAATTCCAAAAGGGTTTTCTAATGATCAATTAGCCTTATAAAAATTATAAACTTGGATTCGCTAACACAACGTGCCATTGGAACTCAGGAATGATGGTTGCTGATAATGGGACTCTGTACATCTATCTAGATATTCCATAAAAAATCTGCCGTTTCCAGCTACAACAGTCATTCACAACATTAACAATGTCGACACTGTATTTCTGATCAATTTGATGTTATCTTAATGGACAACAAATGTGCTTTTTAAAAAAAAACTTTAAACAAGGACATTTCTAAGTGACCCCAAACTTTTGAATGTTGTTTTGATGTGCCAATTTGTAGGCAACGTCTCTGCATTTGAGGTAACTCAGCCCATGAAACCTGTCCGCGAGATTCTTGATATGCTTATCAAGCTCAGACTCCATGTCATCAGATAATATCTTGTGTTCCTCTGCTTCTCTATCATAGCCTCTCTTTCACACAGGTACAGTTGAAGTCGGAAGTTGACATGCACCTTAGCTAAATACATTTAAACTCAGTTTTTCACAATTCCTGACATTTAATCATAGTAAAAATTCCCTGTCTTAGGTCAGTTAGGATCACCACTTTATTTTAAGGATACGAAATGTCAGAATAATAGTAGAGATAATTAATTATTTCAGCATTTATTTATTTCATCACCTTCCCAGTGGGCCAGAAGTTTACATACACTCAATTAGTATTTGGTAGCATTGCCTTTAAATTCTTAAACTTGGGTCAAATAATTTGGGTAGCCTTCCACAAGCTTCCCACAATAAGTTGGGTGAATTTTGGCCCATTCCTCCTGACAGAGCTGGTGTAACTGAGTCACGTTTGTAGGCCTCCTTGCTCGCACACGTTTTTTCAGTTCTGCCCACACATTTTCCATAGGATTGAGGTCAGGGCTTTGTGATGGCCACTCCAATACCTTGACTTTGTTGTCCTTAAGCCATTTTGCCACAACTTTGGAAGTATGCTTGGGGTCGTTGTCCATTTGGAAGACCCATTTGCGACCAAGCTTTAACCTCCTTGACCGATGTCTGGAGATGTTGCTTCAATATATCCACATCATTTTTCTTCCTCATGAAGCCATCTATTTTGTGAAGTGCACTAGTCCCTCCTGCAGCAAAGCACCACCACAACATGATGCTGCCACCCCCACGCTTCACTGTTGGGATTGATATTTTTCGGCTTGCAAGCCACCCCCTTTTCCCTCCAAACATAACGATGGTCATTATGGCCAAACAGTTCTATTTCTGTTTCATCAGACCAGAAGACATTTCTCCAAAAAATACAATCTTTGTCCCCATGTGCAGATGCAAACCGTAGTTTGACTTTTTTAATGGCAGTTTTGGAGCAGTGGCTTTTCTTTGAGTGGTCTTTCAGGTTATGTCGATATACACTCGTCTTACTTTGGATATCGATGCTTTTGTACCTGTTTCCTCCAGCATCATCACACGGTCCTTTGCTGTTGTTCTGGGATTGATTTGCACTTTTCGCACCAAAGTACGCACCAAAGTACGTGTCTCTAGGAGACAGAACACGTCTCCTTCCTGAGCGGTATGACAGCTGCGTGATCCCATGGTGTTTATACTTGTGTACTATTGTTTGTACCGATTAACGTGGTACCTTCAGGCGTTTGGAAATTGCTCCCAAGGATGAACCAGACTTGTGGAGGTCTACAATTTTTTTCTGAGGTCTTAATTTTCCCATGATGTCAAGCAAAGAGGCACTGAATTTGAAGGTAGGCCTTGAAATACATCCGCAGGTACACCTCCAATTGACTCAAATGATGCCAATTTGCCAATCAGAAGCTTCTAAAGCCATGACATCATTTTCTGGAATTTTCCAAGCTGTTTAAAGGCACAGTCAACTTAGTGTATGTAAACTTCTGACACACTGGAATTGTGATACAGTGAATTATAAGTGAAATAATTTGGCTGTAAACAATTGTTGGAAACCGACACAAGAAATTTGTGGAGTGGTTGATAACCGCGTTTTAATCACTCCAACCTAAGTGTATGTAAACTTCCGACTTCAACTGTACATGTTCATTTTCTTTATTGTTAATGTACGTATTCAGTGTCTGTCACGTTCTGACCGTTATTTCCTTTGTTTTGTATTTATTTAGTATGGTCAGGGCGTGAGTTGGGTGGGCAGTCTATGTTTGATTTTCTATGATTTGGGGATTTCTATGTTTCGGCCTAGTATGGTTCTCAATCAGAAGCAGGTGTCATTAGTTGTCTCTGATTGAGAATCATACTTAGGTAGCCTGGGTTGCACTGTTTGTTTGTGGGTGATTGTCTATGTTAGTGGCTTGTGTCAGCACAGGTCTCATTTGTAGAGTCACGGTCGTCATTAGTTTATTGTTTTTGTATAGTGTTGCAGTGTTCAGTGTTTTCTTGATTAAAATTCACATACCACGCCGCATTTTGGTCCTCTGATCCTTCTCGCCTCTCCTCTTTAGATGAAGAGGAGGAAGACCGTGACAGTGTCATTTAGTTCTTTTTTTTGCTGCTGCTCAAATGGCCTTTTTCCCTTCTACTTCCTTGGTGGCTCTTTATAGAACCTCCAGGGGGGCTTCATACAAATGCACCATTTGTAAATGATGTCTTAGTGTTGGAGCGTGCCCCTGGCTATCTATAAATAATTAAAAACAAGAAAATTGTGCTATCTGGTTTGCTTAATATTACTTTTACTCTTGATACTTAAGTACATTTTAGCAATTACATTTAGTTTTGATACTTAAGTATATTTAAAAAATAAAGTATTTTAGACAAGAAGTATTTTACTGGGTGACTCACTTTTACTTGAGTCATTTTCTATTGACGTGTCTTTTTTCTGAAGTATGACAATTGGGTACTTTTTCAACCACTGGTATGGGATATGGTGGCCATTCGGCTCAACTTACCCCAATGCAAACATTTTGACTATATTAGTCCACACAGCTACAAGGATGCACTTTAATGCTTGGTTTAGAACCTCATATTGGAGCGTATAGAGACCCCAACTGATGTACAAAACAATCTTAAAACTATCTACTTTGGTTTAGATACAAGCATCATGAAACCTATAACACAATACAATAATTTGACTTTGTGAAAATCTGTTTTTTTTTAGACCTAACTTGCTCACCACTTTTTCATGTGGTTCCTTCCTTCACAGACTCCTTGAAATGATGACCTCTTCCTAAATATTTGGTCACATGATCATTTTTGTGTATGGTTTCCCAGAAATAAAATAGAGTGGGGTGGCTCAACTTACCCTACTCTACCCTGCATACTGTTATATCATAAGAGAGGAGAACAAAATGTTTATTTGAATCTGTCAGGTGACCAAGCCAACTCCCAACTCCCTTTTTTCAGCCTCTGCTTTACTAACAACCTCTTCAGTTCTTCATATCTGTTTAGCTGTCTCTTACCCAATGGGGAGGTGCATGGAAGGAGCGCTCCTCTCCTAAGCGGGAGTGACAGATTCATGGCTTTTACTGGCTGACATTGGCTCCTGACTTTCTCCCGACTCTTAATCCGTGAACTCTGACGTGAGAGGAGAGAACAATCAGTGATTGGAAACAACATTGGCTCTGTCAAATGTGTTAATTAGTTAGTTTCTCACCTGCGATAGAGGTATAGGAGGTAATAGGGGTAAGTCTCTCTGTTGAGAGTTATTACATATTGTCACACCCTGATCTGTTTCACCTGTCTTTGTGATTGTCTCCACTCCCCTCCAGGTGCTGCCCATCTTCCCCATTATCCCCTGTGTTTTTATACCTGTGTTCTCTGTTAGTCTGTTGCCAGTTTGTTTTGTTTCGTCTAGCCTACCAGAGGTTTTCCCTCTGTTCCTGGCTCTTGATTGTTCCTGTTTTCTTGTTTTCCTGGTTTTGACCTTTTGTGCCTGCCTTGAGCCTGCCTGCTTGCCTTCCTGTACCTTTGCCCCACCGATATGGATTTCTGACCTCTGCCTACCCTGAGCCTGCCTGCCTACCCTGAGCCTGCCTGTCGTCCTGTACCTTTGCCCCGTCTATCTGGATTGCTGACCCCTGCCTGCCTTGACCTGTCTTTTGCCTGCCCCTGTTGGATGAATAAACTGTTGTTAATTCAACATGGTCTGCATCTGAGTCTGCATCTGGGTCTTACCTGAAACGTGATACATATTGTCATACCATAAGAAAATATAACTTTTCTCAGCTTCTGCTTTACTTACAACCTCTTTGGTTGGTGTTTGGTGGTGTTTTACCCAACTGCCCCCAGGATGACTCATGGGTGTCAAGGCTCCTAGGCGGGAGCGACACATTTCCAGGTTTTTCTTGCATTCACTCCTGAATTTCTTATGCCTCTTAATCCTTAAACTCTGAGGATGGAGGAGAGAGGGTTCAGACAGTCGAAACAAGAACAGTGGTTCTTGACCACTCAACCACTTTGATTCTTCAAATCTTTGTTTGGTTGTCAAGGACCAAAGCCAACCATGCCACGGCCTTTTCTCCCTGCTTCCATCCCTCAGATGCGGGTAGGAGCATCATGTCAAAAACTGTCAGACTGACCAATAGCGTTTACCCACAGAACATCAGGCTGCTGAATAGCCACCACTAGGCAGGTACCTGCTAGTGGTACTCTGAGGCCAGATGAGAGAGGAATCAGACAGTGGAAACAAGGGCAGTGATTCTTATCAAATTCCTTTTCTGAAGTTGTGGGTTAATTGTTTCTCATCTGAGGTGGTGCTCACAGTACGATTGGACATGAGCCTTCCCGTTGACTGCATATATTTTCATACCTTAGTGATGTTAGTGGAGTTCACCTATTATATAACACGTATTTTCACTAAAGTGGACAGACAGCCCAGCCGGCCTAGCTACAGTAGGCTTGGACAGCTCTCTTGTACGTGTGGATGAATAACATGACATGGGTTTTTGGTAGAGAGAGGACAGCACCATGTTACCATGACAATTGCTTCGACAACCCCAATGTAACTTCTCTAGCACTGGAACTGTACCCTCAGATAAGAGAAGGAGTTGGTATTATCTTTGACACCAAACAATATCAGCAGGATATTACCCAGTACAACAATTGCATCCTCATTGTTAACAGGAATTTGTTATCGAGAAACGAACGAAAAAAAAAACTTCTGAACATAAGCCCCACAGAAATATGAATATGATAGCAATTCATCTATTCGTACATTTCCATTCTCCATTGCTATAATTCAATCCAAATAAAATTGTATTATTCACATGTGCAAGGGTACGAGGCAATTGAGGTAATGATGTACGTATAACTAGGAATAGAGTGACTATGCAACAGGATAGATAAAAAAACAGTAGCAGTAGCATACAGTGCCTTGCGAAAGTATTCGGCCCCCTTGAACTTTGCGACCTTTTGCCACATTTCAGGCTTCAAACATAAAGATATAAAACTGTATTTTTTTGTGAAGAATCAACAACAAGTGGGACACAATCATGAAGTGGAACAACATTTATTGGATATTTCAAACTTTTTTAACAAATCAAAAACTGAAAAATTGGGCTTGCAAAATTATTCAGCCCCCTTAAGTTAATACTTTGTAGCGCCACCTTTTGCTGCAATTACAGCTGTAAGTCGCTTGGGGTATGTCTCTATCAGTTTTGCACATCGAGAGACTGAAATTTTTTCCCATTCCTCCTTGCAAAACAGCTCGAGCTCAGTGAGGTTGGATGGAGAGCATTTGTGAACAGAAGTTTTCAGTTCTTTCCACAGATTCTCGATTGGATTCAGGTCTGGACTTTGACTTGGCCATTCTAACACCTGGATATGTTTATTTTTGAACCATTCCATTGTAGATTTTGCTTTATGTTTTGGATCATTGTCTTGTTGGAAGACAAATCTCCGTCCCAGTCTCAGGTCTTTTGCAGACTTCATCAGGTTTTCTTCCAGAATGGTCCTGTATTTGGCTCCATCCATCTTCCCATCAATTTTAACCATCTTCCCTGTCCCTGCTGAAGCAAAGCAGGCCCAAACCATGATGCTGCCACCACCATGTTTGACAGTGGGGATGGTGTGTTCAGCTGTGTTGCTTTTACGCCAAACATAACGTTTTGCATTGTTGCCAAAAAGTTAAATTTTGGTTTCATCTGACCAGAGCACCTTCTTCCAGATGTTTGGTGTGTCTCCCAGGTGGCTTGTGGCAAACTTTAAACTACACTTTTTATGGATATCTTTAAGAAATGGCTTTCTTCTTGCCACTCTTCCATAAAGGCCAGATTTGTGCAATATACGACTGATTGTTGTCCTATGGACAGAGTCTCCCACCTCAGCTGTAGATCTCTGCAGTTCATCCAGAGTGATCATGGGCCTCTTGGCTGCATCTCTGATCAGTCTTCTCCTTGTATGAGCTGAAAGTTTAGAGGGACGGCCAGGTCTTGGTAGATTTGCAGTGGTCTGATACTCCTTCCATTTCAATATTATCGCTTGCACAGTGCTCCTTGGGATGTTTAAAGCTTGGGAAATCTTTTTGTATCCAAATCCGGCTTTAAACTTCTTCACAACAGTATCTCGGACCTGCCTGGTGTGTTCCTTGTTCTTCATGATGCTCTCTGCGCTTTTGACGGACCTCTGAGACTATCACAGTGCAGGTGCATTTATACGGAGACTTGATTACACACAGGTGGATTGTATTTATAATCCTTAGTCATTTAGGTCAACATTGGATCATTCAGAGATCCTCACTGAACTTCTGGAGAGAGTTTGCTGCACTGAAAGTAAAGGGGCTGAATAATTTTGCACACCCAATTTTTCAGTTTTTGATTTGTTAAAAAAGTTTGAAATATCCAATAAATGTCGTTCCACTTCATGATTGTGTCCCACTTGTTGTTTATTCTTCACAAAAAAATACAGTTTTATATCTTTATGTTTGAAGCCTGAAATGTGGCAAAAGGTCGCAAAGTTCAAGGGGAGCTAATACTTTCGCAAGACACTGTATGTGAGGAGCAGAAAAAGAGTCAATGCAGATGGTCCGAGTAGCTGTTTTTTAACTATTTAACTAACTACCGTAAAACTTCAGATAAACGCAGTCTCAAATAGCTGCCTGTTCCTTTTAATAGCCGGGCATCGACACACATACAGTATCAGCAAATGAGCGCCTGTTTCAAATAAACGCTGGGTCTAAATCTCTTGTTTAGGAGTGAACTACAGTGAGTACCCGCAAAGATTGCGCAAACGAAGAGAAAGGAGAGCCACATCCTTGCCATGGATGAAACAGAAGTGTGGTGTGACATGGTCAGCTCAACTAGCAACACGATCTCACGGTCTCACTTCAGTATTCAACATTTGTCCAGGGGTAGATGAATGTCTATGGGCGAAGAGAAAGTAGGTAAGGCTGTTAAAACAGAAGAAAAAAAATTGACTGTCAATCATAATTAACTTTGACGGTTAAGTTGCCCCAAGTGGACGGTATTGAAGTCATCTCTAACGATCTCCTGGGGACCTGAACAAACATTGAATAGTGAATTCTATCTGGTGTGATTGGAACTACGGGGGATACAAAGCTCAACAAGGTCAAACTGGTGAGAGAATGGTGCTGAAGCACGAAATCGGGGGCGTATGATAGGCAGCCTAGTCTTTGCAAGTCTGATCTGTGATGGATTTGGTATTATAATGTTTATACAGGTCATACTGGTCACAGTGAACAGTGCGGTAGTCTTTTCAACATTTTATTGAGCAAAAGCTGTGTGTATTAAGGACATAGAGTCTAATAAGCGCTGTTGGTGTTCAGTGATAAACGCCCGAGGTACTAATTGAAGTTTTACCGTATTTAGCGGTCTTATGGCTTGGGGGTAGACGCTGTTCAAGGCCCTGTTGGTTCCAGACTTGGAGCAACGGTACCGCTTGCCATGCGATAGCAGATAGAACAGTCTGTGACTCGGGTGGCTGGAGTCTTTGACAATGTTTAGGGCCTTCTTCTGACACCGCCTGGTGTGGAGGTCCTGAATGGCAGAGGTCCTGGATAATTGAGTGAAAACATATGATGTGTGTCAGCCCACATAGTTGAAGCCGCACATGCACACAGTAATATCATTGATGTGATCTGAAGATACGAGTAAATTTGCCTAAAACATGTACCATACTGATTACTTTATTTGGACAAACCCTCACCGACTCACAATGTTCCCCGACCCCAAATGTTGTTAGACCCATAGAGACACATTTATATTTGTGTTCTATTTAACTCTGCGGGTAGAAAAACACAGTTCATTCTGACCAGTAAAGAACAGAGGATTGGAATGTCTTACCATGGCTTGGTTGGTTTGTAAGGCTGCTGTTCATCTGTCTGGTCAGAAAAGGCTGTGGTGGAGAGCAGACAGACCTGCAGACACAGGACGCCCAGCAGCCATATAGCCTGCTTCATGCTGATACACTAGAACCTGCTACACAGTCAACTCCCTTTTGTACTTTTATCACACGGGTGCACAACGCACACTCATGCATGCAACACACCCACTTTGCTCTCCAATCCACTCCCTCGCTCAATTCAACTAACTGTATAGTGTACTACTTAGTGCAGTATATATTTTTTACTTTACTTAACTAGGCAAGTCAGTTAAGAACAAATTCTTATTTTCAATGACGGCCTAGGAATAGTGGGTTTTAACTGCCTTGTTCAGGGGCAGAACGACAGATTTTTACATTGTCAGCTCGGGGATTCAATCTTGCAACCATTCGGTTACTGGCTCAACGCTCTAACCACTAGGCTACCTGCCGCCCCAAGTATATGGGGCATAGTGTGATTACGGTGTGATTCTGCGCTCTGATACCGAGTCTACTACAAGCATCAGAGATTAGAGACGTACCATGGAGCAGCAGAGGCCCCCAGTGAACTTTGCCCTCCCACACCACACCACACCACACCAAAGCCCTGGCAGCAGCCCCAGCTGACTGGATCCTCATGTGACTGGGTTTCACATGAAGCAATCATTAGTCCAGCTTCATTCTCCAAAGAATCACTTTACTGGCTCCCTCAAAAAGCCTGGACTCAGATCTGTGTCACACTAATGACCATTCCCGTTGGCAAGACAGCACAAACAGATCTGGGACCAGGCTACAAAAAGCCTCCTTACCCCAGGAAACCTCACTGTGTGACTGTTCACTGTTCCAGCAGGAGCTTGCTTTTCTTTTCTGGGATATAGTCACAGGCTGTGGAGTTTCCTGGTTATTAGTTTGTATTTATTTCACCATCTCTTGCAGTTGAGTACCTGTTTTTCTCTCTCTTTTTTCATGCTGGGCTGATGCGTGTATAGAATGCATTGTTTTCTGGTTGGGTTCAGTAAGGGTGTGAGGAGCAAGGCTATCTGAATGGGAAAGGGATGCCAGGATAAAAACTTCAGTGAGCATTCGGTTGATCATGGCTTACATTAAAATGTGATCAAATGTGCCCACGAACAAACTTGTATTTACAAGTGTATTATTTCATGGCATTTCAGGTTTAGTAGGCCGATGTGATTATGGAGTGTTAAACTTTGTTCCATGAAAAGTTAGCCTCAAATCCAGCTGCAGTTGCTCCTTAGAAATAGATGATGGAAGCTTAGAATATGATGACTTTATTCTCATTCAGTTAAAAACATTTCATGGAAAATGTATTGCTCAATTATATTCACTTTTGTCATGAATGTAACTACTGTGGCATAGTCTTTGTGATATTACTGACGGGCTGTACAAATGAATTTACAGTTTAGCCTACTGTGCTGCGTTCATTCCAAACAGTAAAATAACGGTTTACATGTCGCGGTCTGATAGGCTCTTTCGCTAGCAGGTGTTTGCAACTTCAATTGCGCTTGTTAGTAGTCCAGATGCCGCCCTTTCCGTACTGTACAGAGACTGAAACATAGGTTACTAGCTTTATGCATGAGTTGCCTAAAAAGTCAGTCGAAATTCTGAAGAGTCTAACATGAAATGAGAATGAAATGGACTTGACTTACACAGATATGATCATGTAGGCTAGAGTGTTTCTGGTTTTTATAAATCGTGTTAATGCGCGCTGGCCAGAGACCGGGATTTGCTTACTGTACCGGTGTGGAACTGAAAAGAAGAAGCCTAGGGCACGGACCCGGTGAGTTACTTATACGTTTTAAATGACAAATTAACATGTTATTATTACACCCCGTCAAAGTTATGGTAATACTATACTGATGAAGCAGAATATCCTAATAGTAATAGCCAAATCATTAATATGAATTTGATTTCACTGTTCATCACTATCATCACAAGGTAGTGCTGGTATAATAACGAATTATTCACAAATGTACATTCAATCTCTCTCTCTATCTCTCTCTCCCCCTCCAAAAGAGATACTGAATGGATTAACACGATTGTACAGATGCAGGGAATGTTTCCTGTTAACTCCAGGAAAATGGACTCCTGTGTTCCTCCTCACATCAGCTCAACAGATTGTAAATCAGTAATCATACGCTATTATGTCAGAGTTGGAGTGAGACATCAGCTTTTGGACTGCCTACACGCATGCACACACACACACACACACACACACACACACACACACACACACACACACACACACACACACACACACACACACACACACACACACACCCCGTTGAATCTCTTCCGGGACTTCTGTCATATGGTATTAGAGGTCTTCACTGGTCCACCTGAACCTGGATTCTCAGACCCGTCCCAGGACCTGCGCGAGTCCGGGTCCAAAAATTCAAACTTTTCCCTCGGGTCCGGGTCGGGTGTTTTTGATTGTCTTGAGTCAACTACAGCTAATAGACCCGAATGGACCCGACCACAGCTCGGCATAGCCTATAGCATATTTATTTTACACTAATAAGGTGAATTTATTGATTTATAGAAGGCCTAGCCAACATATAAAACCTATTTGTTTACCAGAATGGCAACTTGGCTGATGTTCTTTTTTTTTTGCCACTCGGGTCCAATCGGGTCTGGTCTAGACCCAGACCCATTAGGGTACGGGTCGGGTCTAGGTCTGGTTGTCGTTGGCTCCATTCGAGTTCGGGTCTGACTGTCCTGATTGTCCTCTAGTTCATATACAGTTAAACGTTGTTTGAAATGTTGCTCTGTGAGTCAGAATGAGAGAAAAGGAAACACTTGGGAAATGTAATTCAGGTCAGGAGTACTAATTCTCCTTACAAAACGGCTTGATTGTTGTGGCTTAGCAGATTGAAATGTGTGTTCTCTCACCATGGGGGTTTAGGGTGCTGCTGTGCTGAGAGCAGTCCTAATCACCTGCTGTAGTTAGTACCTTAATCAGGAGTTATTAACAAAGCCAGTGATACGTGTCATACCTGGGTTCAAATACTATTTCAAATCATTCCAAATACTTTATCTAGGCTTGATTGGCCTTGCCTGGTGCAATGGATCCAATACAACAGTTGAACAAGTGCAAACCCCACCAATCTGGCACTTCAGGCAGGCTGAAGCAAATGCTAAAAGTATTTGAAGGTTTTCAAATTGTATTGAACCCAGGTCTGGGGGAGTATTTGGCTGCTCCTGAAGAGTCAGACAGCTCAAGGTGTTGTTCAATCTGAGAGTACAAGTGTCTAGCACAGTGTAGCCCAGCCAGGTTTTCCTTCAATCAGTCCCACTTGTAATCTTGTGTTCAGTCTTGTTTTTCAGCACAGAGCGTTAGTTGAGCTTTTCATTCATCATTGTTCATCTTAAATATTTAGCTTTGTGTTTCCCGCACACACAAAATACCAACCATGATTTGTCTTTTGTCGTCGAGGAAATGAAGGACTTGGAACCAATCTAGACAATGGTATCTTGATTTAAGAGAGAGTCAGAGCCTACAGTAATATTTCAATATACGGATGATTAGGTTATATTCATTCACTCAAGTAAAGGCATCTCATTGCTGAGTGAAAAGGGACTAAATACAATTCAGTCTTCTGTAAAAGGAGATCATTTTTATAACATTTTGTAAAGAAGTGTGCATTTTGGGAATGCTTATGGTTCTCCTACTGCATTGTTTGTACACAGGAAGACAAATGATGCTATGTAAGGATTGGATAGGAAGGTCTTTCTGCCCGACCTGCATACCAGAAAACTCACACACTGGCAAAAGACTGCAGAGCCACCATGTATTCCTTCCTGGTGCATGCTCTATATTGTGAAATCAACACAGACACAGCATTTCATTAGACCTAAGAAGTAAAAAAGGTTTCATTTGTACAATTGAAGTCGGAAGTTTACATACACTTAGGTTGGAGTCATTAAAACTTGCTTTTCAACCACTCCACAAATGTCTTGTTAACTAACTATAGTTTTGGCAAGTCAGTTAGGACATCTACTTCGCGCATGACACAAGTCATTTTTTCCTACAATTGTCTACAGACAGATTATTTCACTTATAATTCACTGTATCACAATTCCAGTGGGTCAGATGTTTACATACACTAAGTTGACTGTGCCTTTAAACAGCTTGGAAAATTCCAGAAAATGATGTCATGGCTTTAGAAGCTTCTGATAGGCAAATTGACATAATTGGAGTCAATTGGAGGTGTACCCGTGGATATATTTCAAGGCCTACCTTCAAACTCAGTGCCTCTTTGCTTGACATCATGGGAAAATCAAAATAAATCATCCAAGACCTCAGAAAAAAAATTGTAGACCTCCACAAGTCTGGTTTATCCTTGGGAGCAATTTCCAAACGCCTGAACCTACCACGTTCATCTGTACAAACAATAGTACACACAAGTATAAACACCATGGGACCACGCAGCCGTCATACCGCTCAGGAAGGAGACGCATTCTGTTTCCTAGAGATGAACGTACTTTGGTGCGAAAAGTGCAAATCAATCCCAGAACAGCAGCAAAGGACCTTATGAAGATGCTGGAGGTAACAAATACAAAAGTATCTATTATCCACAGTAAAACAAGTCCTATATCAACATACCCTGAAAGGCCGCTCAGCAAGGAAGAAGCCACTGCTCCAAAACCGCCATAAAAAAGCCAGACTACGGTTTGCATCTGCACATGGGGACAAAGATTGTACTTTTTGGAGAAATGTCCTCTGGTCTGATGAAACAGAAATAGAACTGTTTGGCCATAATGACCATCGTTATGTTTGGAGGGAAAAGGGGGAGGCTTGCAAGCCGAAGAATGCCATCCCAACAGTGAAGCATGGGGGGTGGCAGCATCATGTTGTGGTGGTGCTTTGCTGCAGGAGGGACTGATGCACTTCACAAAATAGATGGCATCATGAGGCAGAAAACTGATGTGGATATATTGAAGCAACATCTCAAGGCATCAGTCAGGAAGTTAAAGCTTGGTTGCAAATGGGTCTTCCAAATGGACAATGACCCAAAGCATATTTTCAAAGTTGTGGCAAAATGGCAACAAAGTCAATGTATTGGAGTGGACATTACAAAGCCCTGACCTCAATCCCATAGAAAATGTCTTGGCAGAACTGAAAAAGCGTGTGCGAGCAAGGAGGCCTACAAACCTGACTCAGTTAAACCAGCTCTGTCAGGAGGATTAGGCCAACATTCACCCAACCTATTGAGGGAGGCTTGTGGAAGGCTACACGAAACGTTTGACCCAAGTTAAACAATTTAAAGGCAATGCTACCAAATACTAATTGAGTGTATGTAAACGTCTGACCCACTAGGAATGTGATCAAAGAAATAAAAGCTGAAATAAATAGTTCTCTCTACTATTATTCTGACATTTCACATTCACTTCAACTGTATATTTGTTTTAGTTGAATCTTGATGTAGCTAGTTGTTAGTGATAGATACAGCAGTGAGGTGTGTGATACAGTCTTTGAAAAAAGGTGCAAAGTAGAACCATATATGGTTATTCGGTTTGTCCCCATGGGGACACTGCTGGTTCACTCATACTCCCTTCAATTAACCTATTCTCTGCTTTATAAAATTACAGAAAATATTCATTTGAAAGACAGAAATCATGGCAAAATTTAATTGTCAGTACTGTAAATGTAAAGTGATTAAGGGAATACCAGATACATTCACAATATTTCCATATACATTTTAAAGCATTCTCACACATCTTTTTATATTTATCAGATTATTCCTGATTTTAATGTTGAAATACTTAGGTCAACACTAATGCTCAGGCACTATATAAAAGAAAGAAACATAGAATGCTAAAGGTTTTAGGTAGAACCCTTTGTCTTACAATGAACCGTTGTTTATCAAAAAGGGTTCTTCAGACAAAAACAGTTCTTGGTGGAACCCTATTCCTCAGCAAATAACCCTTTTTTCTAAGTCTGCTCACTGAAAATGACTTTTGCTAAAGGAGGAGACGACACTGAGCATAGTTCTCTGTTGTGCTGTGTTGATCTACGTTAGGCACACACTTAAGACAAGCTTAACCCACTCAAATCCCAACCTTAACCATTAGAAGAAACAACCCAAACTGTCCTTATATCATAATCTAAGAGAAACGTCCCCCTTTGACCTTTTCCCAATGTCTGTCATCCACTTACAGTCTGTCCTGAGCTCAGTGGAGACAACAGATTGGAGCAGGGGGTTGGATTGACAGTGGTACCTGAGTCAGCCATGAGGCGGAAGCTGGACATGTCGGGACTGACGGACGATGAGGCAGAGCACGTTCTACAAGTGGTGCAGCGGGACATGAAGCTCCGGAAGAAAGAGGACGAGCGCCTCAGGTAAATTTGGACCTTTGGACCATAGAGTTGGATGGAGGGCACACTTGCCACAAAGCCTGTTTTAGCATGGGTAGTGCCATTGAAGGCTTTCAATATTATAAAGTAATCAACATGTTGGGACTTGCTACGGGTTATGGAGGATCACAGATTTCCATCTAGGTCAAATCAAATCACACTGTATTTGTCACATGCTTCGTAAACAACAGGTGTAGACTAACAGTAAAATGCTGATTTACTGGTCCTTCCCAACAACGCAGAGAGAAAAAAATAAAAATAATAGAGAGTGCAAATCTGTCATCAAGGCAAAGGGTGGCAATTTTGAAGAATCTCAAACATAACATATATTTTGATTTGTTTAACACTTTTTTGGTTACTACATGATTCCATATGTGTTATTTCATAGTTTGTATGTCTTCACTCTTATTCTACAATGTAGAAAAAAAAAAAAAAAACTTGAATGAGTAGCTTTGTCCAAACTTTTGACTGGAACTTTAGGTATGTACATAAACTGTAGGTAGGGATAAAGTGACTGGGAAACAAGATAGATAATTAACAGTAACAGCAGCGTATGTAATGAGTCAAAAGAGTTAGTGCAAAAAGGGTCAATGCAGATAGTCCGGGTAGCTATTGGTTAACTATTTAACTAACTATTTAGCAGTCTTATGTCTTGGGGGTAGAAGCTTTTTAGGCTCCTGTTGGTTCCAGACTTGTTGTTTGCCGTGCGGTAGCAGAGAGAACAGTCTATGACATGGGTGGCTGGAGTCCAGGCATTGGATATCACAGGAGATTTCCCATCCTGCCTCTGGCCCACTGTGTCTCCAAAACAAGAGACAGGAAGAGCCTGCCCTTTCCTGTTTGACTATGACTCACCTCCTGCCTAAATCACCATGGAAACTGGTATACACCCAATCTCAAACCCCCAAGGGACCTGGGGAGATCTGAGAGGATTGGATGGGGATAATCAATATGGCCTATCAAGGGGGAAATAAAGTCATTACTGTACAGAACTATATTGCTTATACCCATCCAGTCATTACCAGTCCTTTCAGATTTGCATAACTAGGTAGGGGTGTATGAATTCAAATGACAGCTATTGAAGGTCCTTAGATACAAGCGTCAACACCACAGTGTGCCGTTTGTGATAATTGGATACTAACTGAATGAAACTAAAAGGTGTCCTTGGTTGGTTCTGAATACCCACAATCGCAATGAATTAAATGCATTCATGTACTGAGTTATGCTTGGTGAGGTAGTGAACAGTGAGAAGCATTCTCACCTTTCCTTAGCCCTGCTGAGTGAGCCTTCAGAGGGTTAAAATAACATTAGAATGTCACCACTTCTGTCCTATCTCTCTATTATGCTCCAGAACCTTCAGGGACAGTTCTCTCTCTCTCTCTCTCTCTCTCTCTCTCTCTCTCTCTCTCTCTCTCTCTCTCTCTCTCTCTCACTCTCACTCTCACTCGCTCTCTCTCTCTAATGCATGGTTATGTACAGGGTGAGATTGTATCTCTTTCCGTGTTGAAAACCACAGTGAGTTATTCTGTCCTAATGGGCACAGAGTTGATCTAGCCTCGCAGAACCAGTCTGAGAGCTGTGTTAAAGTGGTGAGCTATCACGCAACCAGGCTGGTTCACGAGGCTGTTGTCGATTTAGTGGTAACTGAAACATGGGGATTTGGCCAAGATTATTAGATTGTTTTGGACTGATCAAAGTCTTGGCCTGAATCTTTGGTGTCTGGCCAGCATTCACTCATGATCTATTGCAACATTCAGTGCAATAAGGTACGTGTCAACATTATGGAGATGTAGCTACCACGGAGGCTTGATCCACTTGACTAAGAGTAGTAGAGATGTGCTGGCTCTTACAACCTGGAATGTAGAAACCGCATAAGGAGTGTGTGCTCAGTCCTTGGAGACTCTAACTAGGCTTAGCTTAAGCTGAACCTTTTTTTCATTCCTCCTTGACTGATCTCGAGATAGTGGCAACTGACCAGAGGATGACCCGTTTGTAAAGACCAAGGCTTCACTTAGTTTATATCACAGCTGTACAACCTTCGCATAACCAGCATACTCTTGTTGGGGGTCTTCACCACTCTATCTTCCAACCAGACGTTTGACCCTTCACCTCCCCAGTGATTAGGAAGTGAGTTTCGCTGCTGCTGCTGTGTTTGATTCTCGTAAACAGGGCAGGCGCTTACCATCAACTAATCTTGTTGTTTTCCATTTATGTCTGGATTTGTACAGTCAGGCTGGGGAGATTGGGCGAGCTTGATGGTGCAGTTTCTACACAGCATAACACACTGCTGGTTTGCTGAAGTGTGGCTTGATTGAATTTCAGCTGTATTCATCATCAGATTGATTATTATTCAGAATGTCCTCCTTGATTTAGAGGTAGTTTCAGAGATAAGACACTGGATGGTTTAGTTAGCGTCAGATCCTGTGATCCTGTTTTAATCAAATGCCGGTGATATACAGTACCAGTCACGCCCTGACCTTAGTGCTTTTTATGTCTCTATTTTGGTTTGGTCAGGGTGTGATTTGGGTGGGCATTCTATGTTCCTTTTTCTATGTTTTTGTATTTCTTTGTTTTGGCCGGGTATGGTTCTCAATCAGGGACAGCTGTCTATCGTTGTCTCTGATTGGGAACCATACTTAGCTTTTTCCCACAGGGTTTTTGTGGGTAGTTATCTTCTGTTTTGTGTTTCTGCACCTGACAGGACTGTTCCGGTTTCCGTTCATTCTCTGTGTTAGTTTTGTTATTGAGTTGATTCAGTTGAATTAAAAGTATGAACATTTACAACGCTGCGCTTTGGTCCACACCTTCTTCAACAGACGATCGTTACAGTACCAGTCAAACGGTTGGACACACCTACTCATTCAAGGGTGTTTATATATATTGACTATTTTCTACATTGTAGAATAATAGTGAAGACATCAAAACTAGGAAATAACACATATGGAATCATGTAGTAACCAAACAAGTGTTAAATAATTCAAAATGTATTTTATATTTTAGAAACCTTCAAAGTAGCCACCCTTTGCCTTAATGACAGCTTTGTACACTTATACACCTGGCATTCTCACGACCAGATTCATGAGGAATGCTTTTCCAACAGTCTTGAAGGAGTTCCCACATATGCTGAGCACTTGTTGGCTGATTTTCCTCCACTCTGTGGTCCAACTCATCCCAAACCATCTCAATTTGGTTGAGGTCGGATGATTGTGGATGCCAGGTCATCTGATGCAGAACTCCATCAATTATTGGTTAAATAGCCCTTATACAACCTGGAGGTGTGTTTTGGGTAATTGTCCATTTGAAAAACAAATGATACTCCCACTAAGCTGATTATATCTCCCTCACTAACTTTAAGCATCAGCTGTCAGAGCAGCTACTGATCAATGCACCTGTACACAGGCCATCTGTAAATTGCCTACCCAACTAACTCAATCCCATATTGTTATTCTTTTGCTCTTTTGCACCCCAGTATCTCTACTTGCATATCATCATCTGCACAGCTAGATAACGCTAATGAATTTATCCTCTGCAGCAGAGATAACTCTGGGTCTTCTTTTCCTGTGGCGGTCCTCATGACAACCAGTTTCACAAAGCACTTGATGGTTTTTGCGTCTGCACTTGAAGAAACTTCAAAAGTTCTTGAAATTTCCCTGATTAACTGACCTTCATGCAAGTAGCCTAGTGGTTAGAGTGTGGAACTAGTTACCGAAAGGCTGCAAGATCGAATCCCTAAGCTGATAAGGTAAAAATCTGTTGTTCTGCCCCTGAACAAGGCAGGTTAACCCACTGTTACTAAACCGTCATTAAAAATAAGAATTTGTTCTTAACTGACTTGCCTAGTTAAATTAAGGTAAAAAAGTAATGATGGACTGTTGTTTCTCTTTGCTTATTTGAGCTGTTCTTGCCATAATGTGGACATGGTCTTTTACCAAATAGGGATATCTTCTGTATACCCCCTACCTTGTCACAATACAACTGATTGGCTCAAATGCATTAAGAAGGAAATAATATTGAAATGCATTCCAGGTGAAGCTGGTTGAGAGAATGCCAAGAGCTGTCATCAAGGCAAATGGTGGCTACTTTGGTGACTACATGATTCCATATGTGTTATTTCATAGTTTTGATGTCTTCTCTATTATTCTACAATGTAGAAAATAGTAAAAAAATAAAGAAAACCCATGGAATGAGTAGGTGAGTCCAAACTTTTGACTGGTACTTTAGTTACTGTCTATTAATGACACAATGGCTTAATGACATTGAGCTATAATTTGTTAACTGCACACACACACACACACACACACACACACACACACACACACACACACACACACACACACACACACACACACACACACACACACACACACACACACACACACAACCGTTTTCAGTTGTTATTACATCAAGAGGCTAAACTCTCATTCCATGCAGCTAGTGTGCCTTGGCTAAGGCTTTCTCTCTCTCGCTCTACCCATCTGTCCCCAAGTGCTTGCTCTATGCATCCTGCTTTTCAATTTCTCCTTTGACATGCAGGAGCATCACACAATATCATATAGGGATGAGTGAGAGCCCGGAGGCACTGAAAGACACACTCAGTGTGGTCTCAGCGATCCGAGTTAAGAGGGAGAAACTATATAAACTCAGCAAAAAAAGAAATGTCCTCTCACTGTCAACTGCGTTTATTTTCAGCAAACTTGTGTATATATTTGTGTGAACATAACAGCATTCAACAACTGAGACATAAACTGAACAAGTTCCACATACATGTAACTAACAGAAATGGAATAATGTGTCCCTGAACAAAGGGGGGGGGGTCGAAATCAAAAGTAACCAGCTGCATCAAGTACTGCAGTGCATCTCCTCCTCATGGACTGCACCAGATTTGCCAGGTCTTCCGCCAAGGCACCTGCAAGTTCCTGGACATTTCTGGGGGGAATGGCCCTAGCCCTCACCCTCTGATTCAACAGGTCCCAGACGTGCTCAATGGGATTGAGATCCGGGCTCTTCGCTGGCCATGGCAGAACACTGACATTCCTGTCTTGCAGGAAATTACGCACAGAACGAGCAGTATGGCTGGTGGCATTGTCATGCTGGAGGGTCATGTCAGGATGAGCCTGCAGGAAGGGTACTGCATGAAGGAGGAGGATGTCTTTCCTGTAACGCACAGTGTTGAGATTGCCTGCAATGACAACAAGCTCAGTCCGATGATGCTGTGACACACCACCCAAGACCATGACGGACCCTCCACCTCCAAATCAATCCCGCTCCAGGGTACAGGCCTCGGTGTAATGCCCATTCCTTCGACGATAAACGCGAATCCGACATTCACCCCTGGTGAGACAAAACCGCGACTCGTCAGTGAAGAGCACTTTTTGCCAGTCCTGTCTGGTCCAGCGACGGTGGGATTGTACCCATAGGCGACATTGTTGCCGGTGATATCTGGTGAGGACCTGCCTTACAACAGGCCTACAAGCCCTCAGTTCAGCCTCTTTCAGCCTATTGCAGACAGTCTGAGCATTGATGGAGGGATTGTGCATTCCTGGTGTAACTCCGGCAGTTGTTGTTGCCATCCTGTACCTGTCCCGCAGGTGTGATGTTTGGATGTACCGATCCTGTGCAGGTGTTGTTACACCTGGTCTGCCACTGCAAGGATGATCAGCTGTCCGTACTGTCTCCCCATAGCGCTGTCTTAGGCGTCTCACAGTACGGACATTGCAATTTATTGCCCTGGCCACATCTGCAGTCCTCATGCCTCCTTGCAGATGAGCAGGGACCCTGGGCATCTTTTTTTGTGTTTTTCAGAGTCAGTAGAAAGGCCTCTTTAGTGTCCTAAGTTTTCATAACTGTGACCTTAATTGCCTATCGTCTGTAAGCTGTTAGTGTCTTAACGACCGTTCCACAGGTGCATGTTCATTAATTGTTTATGGTTCATTGAACAAGCATGGGGAACAGTGTTGAAACCCTTTTACGAATTATCTTTGAAAGACAGGGTCCTGAAAAAGTGACGTTTCTTTTTTTGCTGAGTTTTATGTTACCCAATACCACTGAGGTGTTGCCATTCTATTCTCACATTCCTGCAGTTCATACCCTGATGAAGACAGCTTGGCTGTCGAAACGTTGGTAATAAAAATGTTGTATCTGAGCTGCTAGAGTGTGCGGCTCTCTTTTATTTTCACATTCCTGCAGTACCTGGCAAAAGAGTGCCAACATGGTTGCCATGTTCTCAGAATATAAGATATTAATGTTCTAGACACGTTTCATGAGAACGTCGCAAGAACATTCATGTGTCCAGTTTTCTGAGAGTTCTGAGAATATTAATTCAACGTCCCACCAAACATACACAGAACATGGTTGCCATGTTCTCAAATGATAAGATATTAATGTTCTAGACACGTTTCATGAGAACGTTGCAAGAACATTCCTGTGTACCAGTCATTGGGATGGTCCCAAAGAAACATTCTATAAAAAAATATATTGTTTCATCATTATACATCACCCCTTGTTACTGTGGCTGAGCCCATCAAGGCTCTGATTGGTGAACCACCAATCCATTCACAGCTCTTTGTTTGTTGGCAAGGTTAGGGACACTCATACACACACAAACAATGCTTTTAACATACAGTGTTTTCAGCTTACATATTTGACACACATGATTACATTTTGCATGTTCATTTATAAAGTTATTATTATTCCACATGTCCACCCCTGGGATTTGAATTGTACACGCACATATCCCAACCAGAAGCCATGGATACCAGGCAACATCCGCATCAAGCTGAAGGCTAGAGCTGTCGCTTTCAAGGAGCGGGACACTAATCCGGACGTTTATAAGAAATCCCGCTACCCTCTCAGGTGAACCATCAAACATTCAAAGCGTGAATACAGGATTAAGATTGAATAATACTACACCGGCTCTGATGCTCGTCGGATGTGGCAGGGCTTGAAAACTATTGCGGACTACAAAAGGAAACCCAGCCGAGAGCGGCCCAATGACACGAGCCTACCAGGCGAGCTAAATGCCTTTTATGCTCGCTTCGAGGCAAGTAACACTGAAGCATGCATGAGAGCACCAGCTGCTCCGGACGACTGTGTGATAACATTCTCGGTAGTCGATGTGAGCAAGACCTTTAAAACAGGACAACATTTACAAAGCCGCAGAGCCAAACGGATTACCAGAGCCTGTCCTCAAAGCATGCGCAGACCAACTGGCAAGTGTCTTCACTGACATTTTACCCTCTCTCTGACCGAGTCTGTAATACCTACATGGTTCAAGCAGACCACCATAGTCACTGTGCCCAAGGAAGCGAATGTAACCTGCCTAAATGCTTACTGCCCCGTAGCAATCACGTTGGTAGCCATGAAGTGCTTTGAAAGGCTGGTCATGGCTCACATCAACAGCATTGTCCCGGATACCCTAGATCCACTCCAATTCGCATACCGTCCCAACAGATCCACAGATGATGCAATCTCAATTGCACTCCACACTGCCCTTTCCCACCTGGACAAAAGGAACACCAATGCCAGAATACTGTTCATTGACTACAGCTCAGCGTTCAATACCATAATGCCACAAAGCTCATCACTTAGCTAAAGACCCTGGGACTAAACACCTCCCTCTGCAACTGGTTTCTGAACTTCCTGACTGGCCTCCACAGGTGGTAAGGATAGTTAACAACACGTCTGCCATGCTGATCCTCAACACTGCGGCCCCTCAGGGGTGCGTGCTTAGTCCCCTCCTGTACTCCCTGTTCACCCACGACTGCATGGCAAAACATGACTCCAACACCATCATTACGTTTGCTGACGACACAACAGATTACAGACAACAATGAGACAGGCTATAGGGAGGCGGTCAGAGGCCTGGCAGTGTGGTTTTAGGACAACAACCTCTCCCTCAATGTGAGCAAGACAAAGGAGCTGATCATGGACCACAGGAAAAGGCGGGCCTAAAAGGCCCCCATTGAGATCGATGGGGCTGTAGTGGAGCGGGTCGAGAGTTTCAACTTCCTTGGTGTCCGCATCACCAACGAACTATCATGGTCCAAACACACCAAGACAGTCGTGAAGAAGGCATGACAACACCTTTTCCCCCTCAGGAGACTGAAATAATTTGGCCTGGGTCCCCAGATCCTAAAAAAGTTCTACATCTGCACCATTGAGAGTATCCTGAACGGTTGCATCACCGCCTGGTATGGTAACTGCTCAGCATCTGAACGTATGGCGCTACAGAGGGTAGTGCGTACGGCCCAGTACATCACTGTGGCTAAGCTTCCTGCCATCCAGGACTTATATACTAGGCAGTGTCAGAGGAAGGCCCAAGAAATTGTCAGAGACTCCAGTCACCCAAATCATAAACGGTTCTTTCTGCTACCGCACGGCAAGCAGTACCAGAGCGCCAAATCTGGGACCAGAAGGCTCCTTAACAACTTCTAACCCCAAGCCATAAGACTGCTGAACAATGAATCAAATGGCCTCCCAGACTATTTACATTGACACCCCCTGCCCCCATTTGTTTTTACACTGCTGCTACCCGCTGTTTATTATCTATGATTAGTCACTTTACCACGACCTACATGTACAAAATATCTCGACTAACCTGTTCCCCCGCACATTGACTCGGTACCAGTACCCCCTGTATATAGCGTCGTTATTTTTTTGTGTTCATTTTTTATTCTTTTTTACTTTAGTTTATTTGGTAAAAATATTCTTAACTCTTTTTTGAACTGCATTGTTGGTTAAGGGCTTGTAAGTACGCATTTCACGGCAAGGTCTACACCTGTTGTATTCGGGAGCATGTGACTAAAGAAGTTGGGTTTGATTTTATTACATTTCTTTTGTCAGCTATCAGTTCATCACACTAGTCCCTCATCAATGAGTATGGTTACATGCACACAATAATGTGGATAGTCTGATTAATATAATAGTTCAATTAAAATGTTTACATGCTTTGCAAGAAGAGTGATTCCCTAATAATACTGTTTACGTGGACACTTCTGAAATGAGGCTACCTGATGGCAGAAAAATCAAATCGCCAATCAAAATACACGTTCTACCACGGCGAACGTTATTTTTGGGAAGCATGTTTGATTCTGACTTCGAACATAAAGTTTGTATGTGAAAACTACTTCTAAGATGCATACATTCAGTTGTTCCAGACACACTTCACACACACTAAAGAGGGAGGCTCACTTGGCTGGTGCTAGCACATGCACAGATCAAGTACACCTCTGGAACACCAATTAAGGTGTTTACATGTCCTAATAATTAAAAAGATTGCTAAAAAAAAACAGGTGTTTTAATCGGCATATGCTTACTTCCATTTTGACCATGCACCGATTAAGATAGGCAGAGTAAGGTAGTTCCTTTATTTCTTTAGGGATATGAATACCATGTATGTCCACTTCATCATCAGACCATTTTATTGGTAAACTACACGGTAATGTAAGTGTTGTATTTTTTTGCAACTTAATATGTAATATGGTATACTTATCCTAGGTGGGTTGTAATCCAGAGAGGTTAGAAACATGATCTAAATCATCTATGAGGCTGTGCAGGGATCCAGATTGCAGATTTAAGAGGAAACTCAATTAAGTCGTCAGCATAAAATGACACCTTTGTTTTTAAGCCCTGGATTTCTAGCCCCTCTATATTATTGTTGGATTGGATTTTAATAGCTAACATTTTGATGGCCACAATAAATAGATATGCAGACAGTGTACAACCTTGTTTTACTCCTTTTGGACTGGGGACTGAGGCTCTGGACTGGGGACCGTCGCTGGAGGCCTGGTCCTTGGAGGAGGCACAGGATGGACCAGGCTGCGGAGACCTACTGGAGGCCTGGTCCTTGGAGGAGGCACCGGGCTGTGGGGGAGCACTGGAGATCTGGTGCGTATGGTGCACTCTGGTGCACTCTTCCCGGCTGAATTCCCACTTTAGCCCGGCACCTTCAGAGCGCAGGCCCAGGTCGAACCAGGCTGTGGGGGAGCACTGGACATCTGGTGCTTGACACTTGCACCTCTCCTCTTGGCTGAATGCCCACTTTAGCCCGGCACGTGCTGGGAGCTGGAACAGGCTGCACTGGGTTCTCCTGGCGAACTGGGGATACCGTGCGTAGAGCTGGCGCAGGATAACCTGGGCCGAAGAGACGCACCGGAGACCAGGAGCGCTGAGCCGGCACAATCCCTCCTGGCTGAATGCCAACTCTAGCACGGCAACTGCGGAGAGCTGGCATATAGCGCACCGGGCTATGAGAGCGCACTGGAGACACCGTGCGCTTTACCGCATAACACGGTGCCTGACCAGTACCACGCTCCTTACTGTAAGCACGGGGAGTTGGCTCAGGTCTTACCCCTGACTCCACCAATCTCCCTGTGTGCCCCTTGGGGCTGCCTCTCGTGCCTGCTACGATGACTTGCCTCCTCATATCGCCGCCGCTCCTCCTTCGCTGCCTTTATCTCCTCCTTTGGACGGCGATATTCCCCAGCCTGCCTCCAGGGTCCCTTACCGTCCAGGATCTCCTCCCATGTCCCAGGAGTCCTCTTTACCACACTGCTTGGTCCTTTGGAGGTGGGAAGTTCTGTCACGATCGTCATGGGAAGTAGACCAAAGCGCCGCGTGGTGAGCGTACATTTATTTTGATTTAAGATAAATGTTGCCAACAAAAACAATAAACAATACAAACCGACCGTGATGCTTAACAGGGCTATCGTGCCCCTAATAAAGATAACCTCCCACAAAACCAACAGGGGAAAAGGCTGCCTAAGTATGATTCCCAATCAGACACAACAATAGACAGCTGTCCCTGATTGAGAACCATACCACAAAGAAATAGAAAACATAGAAAATCAGAACGTAGAATGCCAACCCAAATCACATCCTGACCAAACCAAAATAGAGACATAAAAAGGCTCTCTAAGGTCAGGGCGTGACACATGAATACCAGATCTGGTTTCCTAGATTAAAAGTGTTCTATTGTTTTAAGTACTTGTCTTATCTCAAATGTATCATTCATTTAAAATACCTGTCTAATCAGGATGAATAATTTCCAACAACACCTTTGCTAGGATTTTTGCATCACAGCACTGAGGTGTAAGGGGCCTCCAGTTTTTTAGATAGACTGCATCTTTATACTTACTACCTGGTTTCTTTTTCAGTCGTAGTGAAATCAGAACTTCTCAAAACAAATCAAATCAAATGTATTTATAAAGCCCTTCTTACATAAGCTGATATCTCAAAGTACTGTACAGAAACCCAGCCTAAAATCCCAAACAGCAAGCAATGCAGGTGTAGAAGCACGGTGGCTAGGAAAAACTCCCAAGAAAGGCCAAAACCTAGGAAGAAACCTAGAGAGGAACCAGGCTATGAGGGGTGGCCAGTCCTCCTCTGGCTGTGCCGGGTGGAGATTATAACAGAACATGGCCAAGATGTTCAAATGTTCATAGATGACCAACAGGGTCTAATAATAATAATCACAGTGGTTGTCGAGGGTGCAACAGGTCAGCACCTCAGGAGTAAATGTCAGTTGGTTTTTCGTAGCCGATCACATTCAGAGGATCTCTACCGCTCCTGTTGTCTCTAGAGAGTTGAAAAGAGAGAGAGAGAGAGAGAGAGAGAGAGAGAGAGAGAGAGAGAGAGAGAGAGAGAGAGAGAGAGAGAGAGAGAGAGAGAGAGAGAGAGAGAGAGAGAGAGAGAGAGAGAGAGAGAGAGAACCTTCCTCCTCGGGGCGGCATGGAAGAGCACCAGTAAGCCAGTGACTCAGCCTCCGTAATAGGGTTAGAGGCAGAAATTCCCAGTGGAGAAAGGGGAACCGGACAGGCAGAGACAGCAAGGTCGGTTCGTTGCTCCAGTGCCTTTCTGTTCATCCTCACACTCCTGGGCAAGACTACACTCAATCATAGGACCTGCTGAACAGATGAGTCTTCGATAAAGACTTAAAAGATGAGACCAAGTCTGCGTCTCTCACATGGGTAGGCAGACCATTCCATAAAAATTGAGCTCTATAGGAGAAAGCCCTGCCTCCAGCTGCCTCCAGAAATTCTAGGGACAATTTTTGGGCAGAAAGTTACTGATTTTTGCACTGTTACGTAGATGGAAAAAAGCTGTACTTGAATCAGACTTGATATGTTCGTCAAAAGAGAGATCAGGGTCCAGAGTAACGGCGAGGTCCTTCACAGTTTTATTTGAGACGACTGTACAACCATCAAGAATAATTGTCAGATTTAACAGAAGATCTCTTCGTTTCTTGGGACCTAGAACAAGCATCTCTGTTTTGTCCAAGTTTAAAAGTAGAACATTTGCAGCCATCCACTTCCTTATGTCTGAAACACAGGCTTCCAGCGAGGGCAATTTTGGGGCTTCACCATGTTTCATCGAAATGTACAGCTGTGTGTCATCCGCACAGCAGTGAAAGTTAACATTATGTTTCCGAATGACATCACCAAGAGGTCAAATATATAGTGAAAACAATATTGGTCCCAAAACGGAACCTTGCTGAGTACCTGATCGTTGACAACTCGTATAGGAGTGGTTAAAACATGCTAATAATGTATCATTGAGTAGACTATAAAAGGTTTAATATACTTCAACTGGTATGCCATCCAGCCCTGGAGTTTTCCCTGGAATAAAGGCTTTAATTGCATCAAGAAGTTCCTCCTCTACAATTTGGCCCTTACACAAGTCTTCCTGTACAGCTGATCATTTTACACTATTATTTCAACAACTACAAAATCCTAATAGTTAACTTCAGTTGGTGGAAATCACCCCCCCTTCCCCCCCTCACTCATCCTCTCTCCCCCTCATCTCCCCCCCCCCCCCCCCCTCCATCATTCTCCCTCAGTGAGCTGAAGCAGGAGCTGGATGAGGAGGGAAGTCGCTGCTCCCTCCTCTCCCGGCAGCATCGCTTCAACGAGCGCTGCTGCATCCGCTGCTGCTCTCCATTCACCTTCCTGGTCAACCCCAAGCGCCCGTGTCTGGACTGCAAGTACAACGTCTGCAAGACCTGCCGCTCCTACAGCAAGAAGGACAAAGCCTGGGTCTGCTCTGCGTGTCAGAAAGGGAGGTCAGTGGGGATGGAGGAATGTGTGATTCTGTGTACAGGTATAAGCGGGGATGAAAGTGGGAGGAGGTGTCGTAGGATGGTGGATTGGAGATGAAATAGAAGACTGTCATAGAATTGTCCATGTGTGTGGGTGTGTCTATGTGTTTGGGTGTGTCAGTGTGTGTGGGTGTGTCTATGTGTGTGGGTATGTCTATGTGTGTGTGCATTTTGTAGTTAGCCTATTTGCCAATGGTGAATGACAGTGACAGTCTTCATCCGCTGTGTGAGATTGTGTTGAGCCTTCGACCTCAGTGACTAACATGTATTTAGTACTGGAGATGTCAGGTAGCCACACTGTCATAAACACATGTAATCTCCACAGTCTCCTCTCTCAGACGTCACTGTCTGTGACACCTGTACACCGCCTGTGTCAACTTAGTTTATATTCACTATGCAACATACTGTACATGCACACACACTGTCGCACCTCAACATGGCAACTACCACTCACACATTTACTAAGTTTATCACCCGTGTAGGCCTAGAAACACACATTTACTAAGTTTATCACCCGTGTAGGCCTAGAAACACACATTTACTAAGTTCATCACCCATGTAGGCCTAGAGACACACATTTACTAAGTTCATCACCCGTGTAGGCCTAGAGACACACATTTACTAAGTTCATCACCCGTGTAGGCCTAGAGACACACATTTACTAAGTTCATCACCTGTGTAGGCCTAGAGACACACATTTACTAAGTTCATCACCTGTGTAGGCCTAGAGACACACATTTACTAAGTTTATCACCCGTGTAGGCCTAGAGACACACATTTACTAAGTGTATCACCCGTGTAGGCCTAGAGACACACATTTACTAAGTGTATCACCCGTGTAGGCCTAGAGACACACATTTACTAAGTTTATCACCCGTGTAGGCCTAGAGACACACATTTACTAAGTGTATCACCCGTGTAGGCCTAGAGACACACATTTACTAAGTGTATCACCCGTGTAGGCCTAGAGACACACATGTACTTAGTTTATCACCCGTGTAGGCCTAGAGACACACATTTACTAAGTGTATCACCCGTGTAGGCCTAGAGACACACATTTACTAAGTGTATCACCCGTGTAGGCCTAGAGACACACATGTACTAAGTGTATCACCCGTGTAGGCCTAGAGACACACATTTACTAAGTTTATCACCCGTGTACACCTAGAGACACACATTTACTAAGTGTATCACCCGTGTAGGCCTAGAGACACACATGTACTAAGTGTATCACCCGTGTAGGCCTAGAGACACACATTTACTAAGTGTATCACCCGTGTAGGCCTAGAGACACACATTTACTAAGTTCATCGCCCGTGTAGGCCTAGAGACACACATTTACTAAGTTTATCACCCGTGTAGGCCTAGAGACACATATTTTAAGCAAACGCAAAATAGGGTCATATAGTTATGACCCTCTAAGTCTCTCTGGCTAGAAGTGTTTCAATTTGTTTGCTTTAGGTTAACACTGATCTTTGGTAAAGGTTTTAACTAAAGCCACACTTCTCCCCATTGATTTGATATTTCGTTCTGTTCAAGACATATTGTGGTCATGCAGTACTGTTTATGGGCAAGCTACTATGTGCATATTAATGTTGACCAGTTAATTGAGTTTACCCTGGGTTGTCCAGTAATGGTTAGGTTAAATCACATCAGTTCACAGGGACCACAACCTCTGTGTTGTGTTGAAGCACTCATTAACCTCATTTATTATTCATGAGCCATGCTGCTTTGCATACAGTAAATATCTTAAGACACACTCATCTAGAAATTGTAAATACTAAGCCAATGGTTGGTCTCTTTTGTAATATTATAGCTTGTGATATAGGCTCGTATTCACACTGTGTATCAGACACTCATAGATATCTTCAGAAAGTATTCATACCCCTTGACTTATTCCACATTTTGTTGTGTTACAGCCTGAATTCAAAATGGATTAAATATATTATTTTACCCAGCTACACACCATACCCCATAATAACAAAGTTAATTTTTGTTGTTGTTGTAATTTTAGCAAATTGATTGAAAATAAAATACAGAAATACCTAATTTACATAAGTATTCACATCCCCGAATCAATACTTTGTAGAAGCATCTTTGGCAGCGAGTTTTTCTGGGTAAGTCTCTAAGAGCTTCCACACCTGGATTGTGCAACATTTGTCCATTATTCTCATCAAAATTCTTCAAGCTTTGTCAAATTTGTTGTTGGTCATTGCTAGACAACCATTTTCAGGTCATGTCATAGATTTTCAAGTAGATTTAAGTAAACACTGTAACTCTGGAACATTCACTGTCATCTTGATAAGAAATTAAAGTGTAGATTTTGTTATTGAAAGGTTAATTAAGGTGAATTAATCTCCCAGTGTCTGGTGGAAAGCAGACTGAACCAGATTTTCCTCTAGGATTTAGCCTGTGCTTAGCTCCAGTCAGTTTCTTTTTTATCCTGAAAAACTCCCCAGTTCTTAACGATTACAAGCATACACATAACGTGATGCAGCCACGACTACGCTTGAAAATATGGAGAGTGGTACTCAGTAATGTGTTGTATTGTATTTGCCCCAAACATAACACTTTGTATTCAAGACAAAAAGTGAATGGCTTTGCCGCATTTTTTGCAGTATTACTTTAGGGCCTTGTTGCAAACAGGATGCATGTTTTGGAATATTTTTATTCTATACAGGCTTTTCTTTTCACTCTGTCATTTAGGTTAGTTTTATGGAGTAACTACAATGTTGTTGATCCATCCTCAGTTTTCTCCTATCACAGCCATTAAACTCTGTAACTGTTTTAAAGTCACCATTGGCCTCATGGTGAAATCCCTGAACGATTTCCTTCCTCTCCGGCAACTGAGTTAGGAAGGACGCCTGTATCTTTGTAGTGACTGGGTGTATTGATACACCATCCAAAGAGTAATTAATAAATTCACCAACTTGGTTGCTTCAAGTTGTGTATTTACGGACTTCTGTTATCAGCTCCAATGTTAGTCCATTATAGCCTAGTTCGTTAAACAGCCTACATAAACTAAATGCCAAAATGTAAGGCTATCCCATATTTGTTTTAATTGCATGGCTTTAATATGGAAATATTTTGTTAAACATAACATTCACACTAATGTAGGCCAACTATAAAACGCATCATGAGCCATGGGCCAAACATTGCCAATTAGCAAGATAAGTCACCATTGATTAGACCTAAAAAAAGACAGTGAATAATTTGAATCAAGTTGTAATAAAATTTTAAAAAATGACTTGTTTTAAATAAGCTACAGTATGTCTAAATAGAGTTAGGCTACAGGAACCATAATTGCGCCCCATGGGCATATAATAATAAGACTACACAGACTATGGAGCTTTGATATGACTATCATCGCCGTTGATATGGCTAATAGTGACTTTGCCAGGTAAATGAACAGCCTACAAGCGGATTCAGCAGCATGGACAGCAATCGAAATCCCCGCGATTTGACAGTTACGTCCCTCAGAGTAAAGTTGAAGATAATAAACCAAAAAACAATATCAGTCTTTTTAATGAAATGAATTGATGCTCCTAAACAGGGTTCCTACAACTGAACAGGGTTCTAAACAGGGTTCCTGCACAACTGACATCCTTCATGCAATGGGCATCGCGCAAACGAGTCCAAACTTTTCACAGAATCTGGACAAATATACAGTGTGTACATGTATATATGTCCAATATAAATTAAAAAGGGGAATATCTGTTGACTGTTTTGCTGTTCGTGATATTTTCATAAAACATAGGCTACTGATAAGGCTACTTGTGTGTGCCTCCGTTGGCAAAATCAATGCCTTAAACAATTGTGTCACCACTAAAACCAGCTTTTGGTCGGTCTAGTTGTGCTGACTGAAATTGTCATATTGGCGCATGTTACACCTCAAATATTTCCACCCCTTCCACCTCAGCGCAATGGAGCTGATGTTAGACAGATACATTACCAACTCTGGTGCAAATGTTGTAAAATAGCGGATTGCTGGCTTTTACAAGTCGAAATTGCCAACGAGTGTGCGTTTGACACTTGCGCCAGTCTAATGATGATTTATAGAATTCACTGTCCAGATTCATATACACTTGTAAGCTATCCAGAACAAGTGTGTATTTGACTACCTCCGGAGGTGGGCAGGAAGATCTGATCTCAATCTGATCACAACCTGTCTTTTGATTGTCTACACCTGTTTAGAAATGTGGGCACAATCAGAACAAAGGTCGCATGCTACCAGGTGTAAACGGGACCTTTGTAAGTGAGTCAACCTTGGCAATGGTTGGCTGGGAGTAATATGTGAAGTCTGATTGTCTGAGAGTGTACAGGGGTTCGCAGTTCATTGACTAAGAGTCCATATGAGGCAGCAGGTGAAGACTGATTGTGTGAGTGTGCAGCGGAAAGCAGCCTATTGGCTGAGAGTGTTCAAGAGACAGTGTGTCATTGGCTGACTTGGTTCAGGAAGCAACAGGTGAAGGGTAGCCTAATTAGCTGAGAGTAGTGTCAAATAAGTTGGATCTGTTCCGAAAGTGGACCTGGGGCTTTCCCAGCCGAACCCGATATGCATCATTTTTCATGGATTTTTTATATAGAGACCCGTTCCGAAAGTACCCGAGGAACACTAGACCCATTCCGTGTAGGCCTGTTCAGATCCAGACCCGGTCCGATCCGAATGAGGGAAGCAGCAGAAAAGGCTGTAGTGCATGCACTTTCTCATAGTTACAAATAACAACTCCATTCAGAATATAAAGCAGCAGCCTGTTGGCTCTTGGTCATTGTAGACTATCCTCCTCATTTAACTTTTAACTCCGTCATCTTAATTACATCTTCCATTGATTAGATATCTCCTAATTTTTGCCCCACAAGGAGGCTCTATGACAGACAAGTCATGTAAAATGACACATAACGAGACCCGTGACAAACATATCAGATCTGACCCAGACCTGTGACATTATTTACAATTCAGAATCCGGACCCTCTCGGGTATTCGGGTACAACTGAATCCGTGAAGACCTCTGGCTGAGAGTATACAGAGAAAAGCAGGCTTTTGGCTGAGAGGGTTCAAGAGACAATAGAGCCGACTGACGACTGACTGCTGACTGCTGACTGACTGCTGACTGCTGACTGACTGATCGACAAAGAACCTTGTATCATAAATAAATACTCATTATTATTTTGTAAATTAGTCCGTGTGTCATTGGTTGACAGTGTTCCGGAATTAGCATTCTTAATTCCATTCCTTTACTAGATTTGTGTGTATTGGGTATATGTTGTGTAATTGTTAGATATTGTTAGATATTACTTGTTACATATTACTGCACTGTCGGGGCTAGAAGCACAAGCATTTCACTACATCTGTTAAACATGTGTATGTGACTAATAATTGGATTTGAGCAGGTCATTGGCAGGTCATTAACTGCGATTGTACAGGAGGAGACAGAAGGCATGTAAAATCTGGACCAGCTGTTTCTAATGGCAGCCCTGTTCTGCCCAGCTGTTCCACTGTAGGATTTAGACTGGTGGACTGTTTACCTACATACGCAGCTAGAATTAAGATGATTTCCCTGGCAGACATGGTGTGTGTGGGGGTCTGTGTGTGATCTTGTTCTTCTATCCTCATGAGGACCTGTAATCCCCAAAAGGAGAAAATTCTCCCTCGTTGGGGACATTTCTCAAGTCCCCACAAAGACAAAGGCTATTTTAAGCTTAGGGGTTAGGTTTAGGGGTTAGGGTTACAATTAGGGTTAGGTTTAGAGTTAGGTGTTAAGGTTAGGTTTAAGGTTTAAGGTTTGGGTTAGGTTTAGGGTTAGGGAAATAGGGTTAGGGTTAACCCTAACCCAGTGTCCTTTGGGGAGGAAATGGACAATCGATTCAAGGATGTCTACAATCAGAGATCTCCTAACTAGAATAAGTTGGCAGATGTTCAATATAGTGAGATGAGGACAAGGGATCTGTGTGTGTGTGTGTGTGTGTGTTGGCCATGGTCCCCTTGATTCAGAGGTACAGTACATGTGGTCACACACGCAAAGCCCATACACACCCTACAAAGTTATGACAGTAGAGGTCACAGAATGCCTTAACCCTTACCCAGAACAATAGAGCTAATGGAATCGTCCTAAAAGTTACAACCCCCCCCAAAAAAATAGTCCCTGAATAGAATCTGTGTTTGAAATTCACTGCTCGACTGAGGGACCTTACAGATAATTGTTTGTGTGGTGGAGACGAAGAAGTCGTTCAAAAATCATGTTAAACATTTTTATTGCACACAGAGTCCATGCAACTTATTATGTGACTTGTTAAGCACACTTGTACTCCTGAACTAATTTAGGCTTGCCATAACAAAGGGGTTGAAAACATATTGACTCAAGACATTTCAGCTTTTCATTTATTTGTAAAATGTTCTAAATACATAATTCCACTTTGACATTATGGTGTATTGTGGGTAAGTCAGTGACACAAAAAATAAATCTCAATTTAATCCATTTAAAATTCAGGCTGTAACACAACATCAGGGAAAACATCAAGGGGTGTGAATATTTTCCTGAAGCACTGTAATATCACCACATCTAATCAGTCCTCTTTTCTCTCTCCTCTCTGTTGTCATCGTGCCAGGCTTCTGAAGACCCAGTCCCTGGAGTGGTACTACAACAATGTAAAGTGTCGCTTCAAGAGGTTTGGTAGTGCCAAGGTGCTGAAGACACTATACAGAAAACACCTGGCGGAGCATGGGACGCTGGGAGAACTCACAGGTACAGGACTGGACAGTTTTTTTTTTTTACTGCTGCCACAACTTTAATCGGACGTTTACATCGACCGTACGAGTGCAGAGACTCTCTGCTTGTGTCAAATCTTCCAGCATCTTAGGGATGGATCAACATTTACAGAATGGTTACATGGAGGAAAATGGGGAGGGTCATGCTTTTTCAATTTCAGTCAAGGGGAGGGTTTAGTATTTTTTATAATCTAGTCCAGGGGAGGGTCATGTAATTTGTAATTGATAAAATGTCAATATTTCTTAGTGTTTTAGAATTAATTGCTTATTAAGCTATAAATAGATATGTGCCCGATGCCGTCCCTCATCTCTGATTCTCCGCTTAATATCAAATGTGCCTATAGGCTATTTAGTGTTGTCTCAAGTCAAATGATCCATAGCCTAGGCTATGGGCTATGAAGTGCATGCTCTGGGAAGCAAAGCACAGAGCAAAATGATATATTTCTAAGATAGCTGCTGGGATGGTGTAAATACAACTGCATTACACACTGCAATGGATATTCCAACCCTGAGCCCCGGGCTGCTCTGCTCTTGCTGATCAAAACCCTTTTTGTGTGCTGCCATCCAATGGCTGCGCCGTGTAAGCCTACAATGGCAGTTCAGGAGGAGTGAAAGGCTTCATCCCAAAAAATTAGGCCTAGTCTAAAAAATATTGCACGTGGACTAGCCTATACTTTATGTTCTGTTCCGTTTGAGAAGGAAGAGCACAAAGATGAGAAGGTCAACTTTGATAGCTTTCCGATACAATAATTGATTTTATTAAAAACAATATTTTATTCTACCCATGATGTATTTATCAGAGTTATTGACCTCTCAATAAGCCAGATTCAAGGAACGTTGTGCTGCTAAAACTTGACGCAGCAGCCACAGCACAATCAATCAGAAACGGACAGCTAATGTTGCTGAAAGTAGGCAAATTCGAGTAGGCAACCGTCTTCATTTGAATTAGACTTTACTAACAACAAGACTTTGTGTTGGAGCCTATTTCTTCCTATTTAAGAAATAAGAGGCATGCCTTCCTGTTTTACAGATTCAATTAGACTATAGGCTGCTATATCCATAGATTTGTCGGTCAACTCCTCCACCCATGCACTCTTTAAATAACCTACCTCCTTGTCAGTGAAGGTCTGTTACTATCCGGATAAAGGTAAGACCCAGATGCAGACCAGACATGTCGAAGTAACAATGTTTATTACAGCAACAGGGGCAAAGGTACAGGACGTCAGGCAGGCTCAGGGTCAGGTCAGGCAGTGGTCGGTAATCCAGAGGTGGGGCAAAGGTACAGGACGGCAGGCAGGCTCAAGGGCAGGCAGAGTGGTCAGGCGGGCGGGCTCAGGGTCAGGACAGGCAAGGATCAAATCCAGGAGGACAAGAAAAAAGAGACGGGAAAAGCAGGAGCTGACACAAAAACGCTGGTTGTCTTGACAAACAAGACGAACTGGCAACAGAGAAACAGAGAACACAGGTATAAATGCACAGGGGATAATGGGGAAGATGGGCAACACCTGGCGGGGAGTGGAGACAATCACAAGGACAGGTGAAAAAGATTTGGGTATGACAGTTACATTAAAACCAAGACTCAAATTGAGGGGGTATGTCTACCTTTAATTGAAGAAAATGGCCAAGAAGCACAGGCCTACCCCTTGTTAGCGTAAGATTTGGAGGATAAAAAATGGAACCTCTCATTGAGTTAAACCATGGAAGAAGAGTAGCCAGCAGTTAAAACTTACATTTTTCTACGTTGATAGGCCTACTCTTTCTAGGGTGGAAGGGTAGGCCTAACTTTTGAAAGTAACATGCTCAGATTCCTAATTATTTGCAAACAGGGACAGTTTCGTTGCAAACAAAACACACCGATTTGGCATTAGAGAAATATAATAAGATTAACACATAGGCCTATCTGTCTGTCCATGCATAGCCTGTAATTTTGGTAGTCTGTGTGGCATAAAAAAATATGATGCTAATATGTAAAATTAATTAGAATTGCATGAAATGTTTATAAAAGGCCATTTTTTCACTGACCGGCAAATACAATGATAGAGTCATGCAATGCTTTTCCTACACCCCTACTCTTTTCCACAGTGGTCTGCAAACCCACAACTTTAAAAATACCTCTAATGTCATATCATGCTTAAAGGACACATTTTAAGCGTTCAGGGAGGATTTAGGTAAAAATACTACATATATTGCTGAAGGGAGGGCCATCCATTTTCATTTTATTATTTATTTTTATTTTATTTCACCTTTATTTAACCAGGTAGGCCAGTTGAGAACAAGTTCTCATTTACAACTGCGACCTGGCCAAGATAAAGCAAAGCAGTGCGACAAAAACAACAACACAGAGTTACACATAAACAAACGTACAGTCGATAACGCAATAGAAAAACATGTATACAGTGTGTGCAAATGAAGTAAGGAGGGAGGTAAGGCAATAAATAGGCCATAGTGGCAAAGTAATTACAATTGAGCAATTAACACTAGAGTGATAGATGTGCAGATGAGGATGTGCAAGTAGAAATACTGGTGTGCAAAAGATCAGAAAAACCAAAACAAATATGGGATGAGGTAGGTAGTTGGATGAGCTATTTACAGATGGGCTGTGTACAGATGCAGCGATCGGTAAGCTGCTCTGACAGCTGATGCTTAAAGTTAGTGATGGAGATGTAAGTCTCCAACTTCAGTGATTTTTGCAATTCGTTCCAGTCATTGGCAGCAGAGAACTCGAAGGAAAGGCGGCCAAATGAGGTGTTGGCTTTGGGGATGACCAGTGAAATATACCTGCTGGAGCGCGTGCTAGGGGTGGATGTTGCTATGGTGACCAGTGAACTGAGATAAGGCAGAGCTTTACCTAGCAAAGACTTATAGATGACCTGGAGCCAGTGGGTTTGGCGACGAATATGTAGCGAGGACAAGCCAACCAGAGCATACAGGTCGCAGTGGTGGGTAGTTTAAGGGGCTTTGGTGACAAAACGGATGGCACTGTGATAGACTGCATCCAATTTGCTGAGTAGAGTGTTGGAGGCTAGTTTGTAAATGACATCCCAGAAGTCAAGCATCGGTAGGTTAGTCAGTTTTATGAGGGTATGTTTGGCAGAATGAGTGGAGGCTTTGTTGCGAAATAGGAAGCTGATTCTAGATTTAATTTTGGATTGGAGATGCTTAATATGAGTCTGGAAGGAGAGTTTACAGTCTAGCCAGACACCTAGGTATTTATAGTTGTCATTTTAGCATTTAAGAGCAGTTGGAGGCCAAGGAAGGAGTGTTGTATGGCAATGAAGCTCGTTTGGAGGTTTGTTAACACAGTGTCCAAAGATTCTTAGAAGTAGTTTGTGAACCAGGCGAGGCAGTCATTAGAGAATCAAAGGCTGTTGAGTCTGCCGATAAGAATACGGTGATTGACAGAGTCGAAAGCCTTGGCCATGTCGATGAAGACGGCTGCACAGTACTGTCTTTTATCGATGGCGGTTATGATATCGTTTAGGACCTTAAGCATGGCTGAGCTGCACCTGTGACCAACTCGGAAACCGGATTGCATATCGGAGAAGGTACGGTGGGATTCGAAATGGTCGGTGATCTGTTTGTTAACTTGGATCTAAAAGACCTTGGAAAGGTAGGACAGGATGAATATAGGTCTGTAACAGTTTGGGTCTAGAGTGTCTCCCCCTTTGAAGAGGGGGATGACCACGGCTGCTTTCCAATCTTTAGGAATCTCAGACGATACGAAATAGAGGTTGAACAGACTAGTAATAGGGGTTGCAACAATGGCAGCGGATAATTTTAGGAAGAGAGGGCCCAGATTGTCTAGCCCAGCTGATTTGTAGGGATCCAGATTGTGCAGCTCTTTCAGAACATCAGCTGTCTGGATTTGGGTGAAGGATAAGCGGGTGAGGCTTGGGCCAGTTGCTGTGCGGGGTGCAGAGCTGTTGTTCGGGGTTGGGGTAGCCAGGTGGAAAGCATGGCCAGCCATAGAGGAATGCTTATTGAAATTCTTGATTATCGTGGATTTATCGGTGGTGACAGTGTTTCCTAGCCTCAGTGCTGTGGGCAGCTGTGAGGAGGTGCTCTTATTCTCCATGGACTTAACAGTGTCCCAAAACTTTTGGGAATTAGAGAGGTCCGATTGCATTCAGGTCAAGAGGTGTGTGTGTGTGTGTGTGTGTGTGTGTGTGTGTGTGTGTGTGTGTGTGTGTGTGTGTGTGTGTGTGTGTGTGTGTGTGTGTGTGTGTGTGTGTGTGTGTGTGTGTGTGTGTGTGTGTGTGTGTGCGCGTTGTGCAGCAGGACTGTTGAGGGAGAAGAAAACAGGACTAAGCGCCTGCAGGTTTTTATTTCATTTAACAAGTTCACCAGATTACTGTACACATCCTGAGACGGGCAATGTGTAGGCCACACTGAGTTTAGGAACAGGAGCCAAAATCTGTGTATATGTGTTATATGAATGTAATAGTAGAATGCAATGTGAATGCATTATCCGTGTCTGTACTTGACAACATAGTAAGTACATGTGTGGATTACATTCTACTTAATGCCCTCTGCCATATTCATAAAGCCTACTATGCTCCAGAACCTTCAGGGGAAGGGCAGGACAGCTTTGGCCACGGAGATATTTGCAGTAGCAGGGGTCATATATATATATATATATATATATGATATTCTGTGATATTCTCAGATGGAAAATACTAAATAATTTGAATTGAAACAAGACCACTTGCTCATGGTCACACGGACTAAATTACTTTGTGCACAGTAGCGGGTAAAATCACTGAGGAAGCCAAGCCAGAAACAAAAGCCATATTTCAACTCATGTGTTGTGATAATTGCGTTGTTTGTTCTATAACCTGTTAGTTCATATGCATTGCGGCCATGATATATAGGCCTGAAGTCGAGATAATAAGAAGACACAGTGACAGAATAATTTCAACCACACCTTTGTTTCATCACAAAATTGAGTCCACAAAGCATATTGCATGTAACAAACAGTTATATGACCTACAGCAATGGTCAAGCAAGTTAAAACCAGTTAAATTTAAATAAAGGTGAAATAAAAAATAAAAAAATACAATTATTTAATGTTATTTTACAGTATGAAGAATGCAATTGAACGTAGCTGAATAAAATTGAAAGGATTTTTTCTCCAAACGATTTGAGGGACTGTGTGTGTGTGTGTGTGTGTGTGTGTGTGTGTGTGTGTGTGTGTGTGTGTGTGTGTGTTCGTGCGTTCTTGTGCGTTTGTGCGTGCCTGTGGACCCCCAATACACAGCCAGTTAGCAATAGAGTCGCAAAGAAAACAGAATGAGGCTTTGTTCTCAAATCTAGTTCATGTCACTCAAGTTCACTGCCTTCCTCCTTAAAAGGACTGGAAATGACCATATCCACTTCCCCAATCCACTTCTGAACTACATGAACACTGGGCACACGCAGTCCAGGGATAAGGTTGATAATGCCTCACACAAGACACAGTAATGCAGTTACATAACAACAAATAACCTCAGCTTTATGTGCATATTTAGAGGACCTGAATAGAGCTCAAAGCAGAATGAGGATGTATGACTAGGGCTGTTATGGTGACTGTAATACCGCCACACCGACGGTCACCAGTCTTGATGGCAGTCAAATTCCACTTCACATTTAGTCATGGTAATTAGGTTTCTGCAATCTCTGATGCTACTCAGCACTCTATTAATGCAAATGTAATCGAAAATCTAATCAATGTCTTCTTGAGCCCATGTTGCCCAACATTTCAATAGGTCATGCAATTGCGTGAGAAAACATGGCCTCTATTAAAAAGAGGAGGATCCCATCAGCTTTCTATAGGCTTACAATATTTATTTCTCAACTTTCCTAATATTAAGCACATTGCTTCTCTATACAACAGGTGTATAGCCTACCTGGCTGGCATGAAAATGAACCATTCGCTATTTAAGTGCATAGATGACATGTATTTTTCCGCTGCCCCTGTTTCAAGACAGGTGCATGATAATGGTCCATTCTAAATCCAATCAAATTTCACACATATATTATTTAGTATATATGTAAAGACAAGATTAAATCAAGGATAGTGTGATGTGTGATTGTGAATTATGCCTGGCTTAAGGGAAGAAACAGCGCATGTCTTTTTTTGCTACCTTTTTCAAATCATGTAGCCTAGCCCATAGGCCTATATGTTTTGAGAAGGTGTGTATCACAACTGAAGTGGCCAAATGAAACATGTGAGTTTCAAGTTTGGGGAAGATAATTTTCACCATAAAAATGCATCTTAATAATAAAAGCAATGCATGCACAATCGTAATTGTGGTCACTTTTGAGAACTGTGTTTTCCTGCTAATGGAACATTTGCGCTTATAGCTACTACCATATGCGAATTGCTACGCTTATACGGTGAAGAAATATCCTAAAAGTTTATCAATATTTAAAGCTAAACATTCTCATCTGTTGCATCAGGCTCATTGCTTAAAGTTTTTTTGATGCAAGTGGTTGTATTAATTTGGCAGCTAGCGCATCCCACAACTGTCCCAGACTAACATGCGTTTACATTTTTTTCTTTTAAACCATCATCTTTGAAATGCAAAAGAATGGCCAAAATGTATTATTCCAGCCCAGGCGCAATTTAGATTTTGGACACTAGATGGGAGCAGTGTATGTGCAATGCTTTAGACGGATCCAATGAACCATTGCATTTCTGTTCAACATTATGCATCAAGACTGCCCAAATGTGCCTAATTTGTTTATTAATACATTTTAAAGTTCATAACTGTGCTATCTCCTCAAACAATAGCATGGGATTATTTCACTGTAATAGCTACTGTAAATTGGACAGTGCAGTTAGATTAACAAGATTTTAAGCTTTCTGGCAATATCAGATATGTCTATATCCTGGGAAATGTTCTTGTTACTTACAACCTCATGCTAATCACATTAGCCTACGTTAGCTCAACCGTCCCGCGGGGGACCCACCAATCCAGTAGAGGTTTACACACATAACAGGAGACAATTATTTGAAACAGACAAAGTTGTCCAATGCCCATTTTATTTTCCTGTTCACACCTTTTTGCTACATTGTGACCTACTGAACATGACCCATGCCCTGTGTGTTGTATCTTTTTGCAGAGGGTAGCACGTATGAGGAGAGCATCGGCAACGAGGGCAGCGTCTGTAGTGAAAACGCCTTCTACAGACAGAGTGAAGGTAGGCTTCTGGCTTTCCCCTTCTCAAGCATTTCATGTCTTTACTGAAAGAACAGATAGGGGGGCCGTAGGTAGCCTAGTGGTTAGAATGTTGGGCTAGTAACTGAAAGGTTGCTGGTTTGAATCCCTGAGTCTACTAGGTGAAAAATCTGTTGATCTGCCCATGAGCAAGGCACTTAACCCTGGTTGTTGTCCATAATGGCTGATCCTTGGCTGTGACCTCTCGGAGGTATCTCAAGGAGATATACAAAAAAAACAATTTCCATTACATACTTGTGTATATTTGTTGACAAAAATAAGCAACCCAATCATTATTATCATTTTGTTCATAAAATAACTTCCGGTTCCGGTGGCATGCATCGTAAATGGTGGCTATCTCGTGGCTTTTCTTTTGCAAAATAACTATACATTTACTTATTTTCAAATTATTGTCAACATATAACATCACATTCAGGTGTGGGACGTTTACTGTATGGCAAGTAACAATAGCAGGTCTAGGGGGAAAAGGTAAGGAACTTGTCCGTCTGCCCTGCATTAAAGACCAAAAATGGTAAAAGAAAAGTGTGATAACTAAAAATATATATATACCAGTTTCATTTAAGGACCAACAAATTTACAGCTGTGCCATATAAATTGCAAAATAGTTGGGAAGAGATTTTCGGTGTACCGATTCCATGGCACATGGTTTATGAATTGACACGCAAAACAACGCCCGATTCAAAACTTATTATACAAAATATTTGCAACTAATATAATGTTATATATATGGGGGATACAATCTTCCCAGTTCTAAAGATTTTGCTGCAAGGAGGCAGAGTCATTAGATCATTTATTTTGGTACTGTCCATATGTATTTTGTTTTTGGTCACTGGTCTAGGAATGGCTGAAGAATTACAAGATTTACCTAGAACTAACACTGCAGATAGCAACACTGGGTGATTTGAAAAGTCAAAGTCAATCGATCAATAATATAATAATGATTTTAGCAACATTTTTTATCTTTAATTTACAATCTGTAAGAACTATGAGAATAGAAAGGTTCTGTACTTTTGTACTGCACAGTTAAAAATATATGGCAAATAGAAATCCAAAATGGGATAGGTTGAATGGAGCTGAAGGGTGGGACTAATAACAAGATAACCAATAATAAGATAACATACTGGGTCTGTAAAATGTACATAGGTTCAGAACTTTTGTGAAATAGCACAGTTACAAATATAACTAATTGACATCAGAAATAGAGGAAGGACTAAAAACAAACAAAATATAACTATTGTAAAATAGGTTGTGTCTGTAAAATGTGTATAGTATGTATAAACTGAAGGTAGAAGCCGAAGTGTTATTGTTTATTAGTTTACTTCAATTGGGGGAGGGGTGGTAGTGTTTGCGGGGAATAATAAAGGTATATTCTAAAAAAAAGTGTATATATATATATATGTGTATATATATATATATATGTGTGTATATGTATGAATGTTTTTGTATGTATGTACACTACCGTTCAATCGTTTGGGGTCACTTAGAAATGTCCTTGTTTTTGAAAAGTGATAAGAAATACAGTGTACACATTGTTAATGTTGTAAATGACTATTGTAGCTGGAAACGGCTGATTTTTTTATGGAATAGCTACATAGGCGTACAGAGGCCCATAATCAGCAACCATCACTCCTGTGTTCCAATGGCAGGTTGTGTTAGCTAATCCAAGTTTATCATTTTAAAAGGCCAATTGATAATTAGAAAACCCTTTTACAATCATGTTAGCACAGCTGAAAACTGTTGTTCTGATTAAAGAAGCAATAAAACTGGCCTTTAGACTAGTTGAGTATCTGGAGCATCAGCATTTAGGGGTTCGATTATAGGCTCAAAATGGCCAGAAACAAAGAACTTTCTTCTGAAACTCGTCAGTCTATTCTTGTTCTTAGAAATTAAGGCTATTCCATGCGAGAAATTGCCAAGAAACTGAAGATCTCGTACAAAACTGTGTACTACCCCCGTCACAGAACAGTCCAAACTGGCTCTAACCAGAATAAAAAGAGTGGGAGGCCCCGGTGCACAACTGAACAAGGGGACAAGTACATTCGTGTGTCTAGTTTGAGAAACAGACGCCTCACAAGTCCTCAACTGGCCGCTTCATTAAATAGTACCCTCTAAAACACTGTCTCAAAGTCAACAGTAAAGAGGTGACTCTGGGATGCTGGCCTTCTAGGCAGAGTTGCAAAGGAAAAGCCATTCCTCAGACTGGCCAATAAAAATAAAAGATTAAGATGGGCAAAAGAACACAGACACGGGACAGAGGAACTCTGCCTAGAAGGTCAGCATCCCGGAGTCGCCTCTTCACTGTTGACATTGAGACTGGTATTTTGCGGGTACTATTTAATAAAGCTGCCAGTTGAGGACTTGTGAGGTGTCTGTTTCTCAAACTAGACACTAATGTACTTGTCCTCTTGCTCAGTTGTGCACCAGGACCTCCCACTCTTTATATTCTGGTTATATTTTCCTGTCAAAATGTAACAATTACTTTTGGGTCTCAAGGAAAATGTATTGAGTAAAAAGTACATTATTTTCTTTACGAATGTAGTGAAGTAAAAGTAGTTAAATATAAAATAGTAATGTACAGATATCACAAAAAACGACTTAAGTAGTACTTTCAAGTATTTTTACTTAAGTACTTTACACCACTGCCCAAATGCCTTCACACCAGTACATTAGCATACTTTATATACTGTTACACATGCACCTATCACATAGTATTCCATACAAGATAAGACCATGCAACCTGAGTTGAAACCAGAGTGAGGTGAACATGTACAGTACATAAACAGATGCATGCGCCATATTTTTATGTGATGGACACTTGATACGATCACATGATATTGTTGTGGTATGTCACAAAATCATATTATAGTGATAGACGAGGTAGTTACATGCATACAATCAGGGGTAAAGTGGCTGAGCAGCATGATAAAAAAAATAGTAGCAGCAATGTATATCTGTGTGTTATATAACAGAGTCATTTTAATAGAGCCACTGTAGATAGTGCTAATGACTGGTCCGCCCAAACCACGCATGAACAAGGGAATCTATATTCGGAGAGCCTGTTGCTGTCCTGCCCTTGACTTTGGTGCAGGGCATGTGATGTCCATAAACTCTTCATCACAAAATTGTCTGATCTTGTCAAAAAGATAGCTTGTGTCCAGTCCAGGTGGCGCTTTACAGGCTGACCATCTTTTTAAATGTTTTATTTATTTTTTATTTCACCTTTATTTAACCAGGTAGGCTAGTTGAGAACAAGTTCTCATTTGCAACTGCGACCTGGCCAAGATGAAGCATAGCAGTGTGAACAGACAACACAGAGTTACACATGGAGTAAACAATTAACAAGTCAATAATACAGTAGAAAAAAGGAGAGTCTATATACATTGTGTGCAAAAGGCATGAGGAGGTAGGCGAATAATTACAATTTTGGAGATTAACACTGGAGTGATAAATGATCAGATGGTCATGTACAGGGAGAGATATTGGTGTGCAAAAGAGCAGAAAATAAAATAAATAAAAACAGTATGGGGATGAGGTAGGTAAAAATGGGTGGGCTATTTACCGATAGACTATGTACAGCTGCAGCGATCGGTTAGCTGCTCAGATAGCAGATGTTTGAAGTTGGTGAGGGAGATAAAAGTCTCCAACTTCAGCGATTTTTGCAACTCGTTCCAGTCACAGGCAGCAGAGAACTGGAACGAAAGGCGGCCAAATGAGGTGTTGGCTTTAGGGATGATCAGTGAGATACACCTGCTGGAGCGCGTGTTACGGCTGGGTGTTGCCATCGTGACCAGTGAACTGAGATAAGGCGGAGCTTTACCTAGCATGGACTTGTAGATGACCTGGAGCCAGTGGGTCTGGCGACGAATATGTAGCGAGGGCCAGCCGACTAGAGCATACAGGTTGCAGTGGTGGGTGGTATAAGGTGCTTTAGTGACAAAACAGATGGCACTGTGATAAACTGCATCCAGTTTGCTAAGTAGAGTGTTGGAAGCAATTTTGTAGATGACATCGCCAAAATCGAGGATCGGTAGGATATTCAGTTTTACTAGGGTAAGTTTGGCGGCGTGAGTGAAGGGGGCTTTGTTGCGGAATAGAAAGCCGACTCTAGATTTGATTTTCGATTGGAGATGTTTGATATGAGTCTGGAAGGAGAGTTTACAGTCTAGCCAGACACCTAGGTACTTATAGATGTCCACATATTCAAGGTCGGAACCATCCAGGGTGGTGATGCTAGTCAGGCGTGCGGGTGCAGGCAGCGAACGGTTGAAAAGCATGTATTTGGTTTTACTAGCGTTTAAGAGCAGTTGGAGGCCACGGAAGGAGTGTTGTATGGCATTGAAGCTCGTTTGGAGGTTAGATAGCACAGAGTCCAAGGACGGGCCGGAAGTATATAGAATGGTGTCGTCTGCGTAGAGGTGGATCAGGGAATCGCCCGCAGCAAGAGCAACATCATTGATATATACAGAGAAAAGAGTCGGCCCGAGAATTGAACCCTGTGGCACCCCCATAGAGACTGCCAGAGGACCGGACAGCATGCCCTCCGATCAGAAAAACCGAGGCTACTGAGTCTGCCGATAAGAATATGGTGATTGACAGAGTCGAAAGCCTTGGCAAGGTCGATGAAGACAGCTGCACAGTACTGTCTTTTATCGATGGCGGTTATGATATCGTTTAGTACCTTGAGCGTGGCTGAGGTGCACCCGTGACTGGCTCGGAAACCAGATTGCACAGCGGAGAAGGTACGGTGGGATTCGAGATGGTCAGTGACCTGTTTGTTGACTTGGCTTTCGAAGACCTTAGATAGGCAGGGCAGGATGGATATAGGTCTGTAACAGTTTGGGTCCAGGGTGTCTCCCCCTTTGAAGAGGGGGATGACTGCGGCAGCTTTCCAATCCTTGGGGATCTCAGACGATATGAAAGAGAGGTTGAACAGGCTGGTAATAGGGGTTGCGACAATGGCGGCGGATAGTTTCAGAAATAGAGGGTCCAGATTGTCAAGCCCAGCTGATTTGTACGGGTCCAGGTTTTGCAGCTCTTTCAGAACATCTGCTATCTGGATTTGGGTAAAGGAGAACCTGGAGAGGCTTGGGCGAGTAGCTGCGGGGGGGGCGGAGCTGTTGGCCGAGGTTGGAGTAGCCAGGCGGAAGGCATGGCCAGCCATTGAGAAATGCTTGTTGAAGTTTTCGATAATCATGGATTTATCGGTGGTGACCGTGTTACCTAGCCTCAGTGCAGTGGGCAGCTGGGAGGAGGTGCTCTTGTTCTCCATGGACTTCACAGTGTCCCAGAACTATTTGGAGTTGGAGCTACAAGATGCAAATTTCTGCCTGAAGAAGCTGGCCTTAGCTTTCCTGACTGACTGCGTGTATTGGTTCCTGACTTCCCTGAACAGTTGCATATCGCGGGGACTATTCGATGCTATTGCAGTCCGCCACAGGATGTTTTTGTGCTGGTCGAGGGCAGTCAGGTCTGGAGTGAACCAAGGGCTATATCTGTTCTTAGTTCTGCATTTTTTGAACGGAGCATGCTTATCTAAAATGGTGAGAAAGTTACTTTTAAAGAATGACCAGGCATCCTCAACTGACGTGATGAGGTCAATGTCCTTCCAGGATACCCGGGCCAGGTCGATTAGAAAGGCCTGCTCACAGAAGTGTTTTAGGGAGCGTTTGACAGTGATGAGGGGTGGTCGTTTGACTGCGGCTCCGTAGCGGATACAGGCAATGAGGCAGTGATCGCTGAGATCCTGGTTGAAGACAGCGGAGGTGTATTTGGAGGGCCAGTTGGTCAGGATGACATCTATGAGGGTGCCCTTGTTTACAGATTTAGGGTTGTACCTGGTGGGTTCCTTGATGATTTGTGTGAGATTGAGGGCATCTAGCTTAGATTGTAGGACTGCCGGGATGTTAAGCATATCCCAGTTTAGGTCACCTAATAGAACAAACTCTGAAGCTAGATGGGGGCGATCAATTCACAAATGGTGTCCAGGGCACAGCTGGGAGCTGAGGGGGGTCGGTAGCAGGCGGCAACAGTGAGAGACTTATTTCTGGAGAGAGTAATTTTTTAAATTAGTAGTTCGAACTGTTTGGGTATGGACCTGGAAAGTATAACATTACTTTGCAGGCTAACTCCTCCCCCTTTGGCGGTTCTATCTTGACGGAAAATGTTATAGTTGGGTATGGAAATCTCAGAGTTTTTGGTGGCCTTCCTGAGCCAGGATTCAGACACGGCAAGGACATCAGGGTTAGCAGAGTGTGCTAAAGCAGTGAGCAAAACAAACTTAGGGAGGAGGCTTCTGATGTTGACATGCATGAAACCAAGGCTTTTTCGATCACAGAAGTCAACAAATGAGGGTGCCTGGGGACATGCAGGGCCTGGGTTTACCTCCACATCACCCGCGGAACAGAGGAGGAGTATTATGAGGGTGCGGCTAAAGGCTATCAAAACTGGTCGCCTAGAGCGTTGGGGACAGAGAGTAAAAGGAGCAGATTTCTGGGCATGGTAGAACATATTCAGGGCATAATGCCCTGGAAGGATGCAATGCAGCTGAAACCTGGTCCCGACAGTCCGAACACTCCTTGGCAACAACACCAGGCTCCAGAGCATTGAAGCTGTAAAACAGGGAATAACAAAAAATCAGAAGACATTACAACCCTGCACAACATCAATTCACCTCCCAAGTTTAGATAAGAATAACCTCATACAATGAATTTTTTTGCTGGTACTGCTTGATCTGTAGAGGAGGCCTGAAGTACAGAGTCAGGTATTGTTGCCAGCCATAGCTTTCCATCAGCACCGTACCATCCTCCAGTCCAACCAGATGTGGGATGTTGACCCCTGTCACAGTGCTGTCCTTCACAAAACCAGCAATCTCAGACAATGTTCACTCTGGTCTTTCTGAAGCGCTGCTTGATGAGCCCGAAGCACCAGTCGGGGGCAAACTTGGTGTGGCCTGTGATCAGGAAGTGAAGGTCCAGACTGTGGTGGAGCTTATGCATTGTCCGCCAGGCACAATACCAGAGCACAAACATGTTATTGTTTTGGCCACTGCAGTTATCACAATGTAGGTCCACGCGTGTTTTCCCAACTCCGTAGTTGGTGAAGAAATGGTGCATGTAGTTGATGACTGTTCTACTGCCTTTGCTTGCTTGGGCCAGTTCTCTTTTTGATGACTGTATAACTGGTGGATTAGAGTCAGGCGTGTTCTACTGATTGATGCCGATTCCAGATACAAATATTTTTGCATTTTTATACGATAGATGAGTAATGGCATTCTGAGATATCACTACGCACAGTTCCTAGTAATTTTCACTACTGTAGCTAGCCAGCCATCTAACTTCAGCTGGCTAGCTAACAGCAAGCTTTAACTAGCAATGCAAACTGATTGTCATAGCTAGCTAAAGTTAACCAATAGGTAGGCTGGACACATGACATTTTTAACAATGTTCTTTTCTGATAAAAACTAGTTCATTGCATCTGCCGTGGAGCCCAGTTTCATAATATGACCATATTTCCCAGCTGCTTGCCGTCGTTTTGAAGTAATCGCGAAAAAACAGGCCTTATTTTAGTGTATTTTTCACCCTGCCAGCTCCTATTAGTTCTATTGAGCACTGTGTCACCAACTCGCCTTCCGAAAGTTTTATTCCCAGTATATTGTTCAACGTCACAATGTCTGCTTTGCTATTGTTGGCAATGAGACCTGCTCACGTTGTTTTATAGTTCAAATGTATTTATGAGCTATAGATCTGTCATTCTCATTGAAAGCAAGTCTAAGAACTGGTAGATCTGTTTTATTTCTATGCTTCCCGTTCTTAAGTTTCATTTTTGCCTCTTTTACTTTCAGTTTTGGACACCAGCTTCAAACAGCTGAAAATACAATATGTTTGTTTATTATAAACGTATTTAGATGGTACAAACACTATGCTTGATTTGCCACATGAACAGGAAAGTTGGCGAACTATTAGAATTTTTGATACGAGGAAATGGCAGAGCGATTTCTGCATATTGCACCTTTTAAGAACTCCTCTCAACAGGAAGGAAGCCACCCAAACCTGTCTCAATGGACTCAAAGGGGCATTGGATGCCATGAACATAGGCAAATCACTTGGATGGGAAAGTATTCCAACTGAAGTCTATTTAAAATGTTGGAATCAATTAGGTCCACTATTAAATTATTAATACAGCCGTTCTTAAATGTTAATTTGGGAGAGATGTGAACACGGCACTAATTTAGCTCTTATTAAAAAAAAGGTAAGGATGCCACCAAGTGTTTTCACTATAGTCCTCTATCTTTGATAATCAAAGATATTAAACTTTTATAAAATATTGGCATCGCGTCTCGAGACTCACATGCTGACTACACCAGGCGTGCGCGCATGTTGATTTTGTCCATCCACATCAGACTCGATCAGGACACCCAGGTTGAAATATCAAAACGAACTCTGAACCAACTATATTCATTTGGGGACTGGTCGAAAAGCATTAAACAGTCATGGCAATTTAGCTAGCTAGCTTGCTGTTGCTAGCTAATTTGTCCTGGGATACAAACATTGGGTTGTTATTTTACCTGAAATGCATAAGGTCCTCTACTCCGACAATTAATCCACAGATAATGAGTTAGTAATCTCTCCTCTTTCAGTCGTCTTCTTTGGACTTTATATGGCAGTTGACAACCAACTTTAATGTGCATTACTGCCTCCCACTGGACTGGAGTATGGGCCTCAGTTCATCTTTCAATCACCCATGTGGCTATATACTCCTAAAAAAACAATGAGGAGATGGGAGAGGCAGGACTTGCAGCGCATCAAGCCTCACAAATAGAAGCAAGTTCTACTTTACCGCCTGGCTACACAGACTCGTTGACGTGAGCAAGCAGTGTGGATGCAATGATTGAATAACATGTATGTGTAAATGTATTTTGCAACGCTCGCGCACGCAATGCGGGCGGTATGGTCAGCATGTAATTTACCTAAATTAATCCACACGGTCCAAAGTGGGTTTGTTAAAAAGCGTTTAACCTCGGATAACCTCCCATCGACTATATCATCAGAAACAACAGCTCTTTGGGCTGTATTATTTCTTGATGCAGAAAAAGCTTTTGATAGACTAGAATGGTCAGTCTTGGAACATATTGGAATTGACAACAATTTCATTAATATGATTAAAATACCATATGCCAATTCCTCAGCCATGTTTTTTTTTTTTTCAATAATAAGAACAAATTCTTAGGCCAAACCCTAACCCGGACGATGCTGGGCCAATTGTGCACTGTCTTATGGGATTCCCAATCATGGCCGGTTGTGATACAGCCTGTAATTGAACCAGGGTCTGTAGTGACGCCTCTAACACTGACATGCCTTGCCTTAGACCGCTGCGCCACTCGAGGCAATATCTGCTCTGCTCCGTTCAGGATCACTAGAAGCAGCAGACTAGGAGGTCCAATTTCACCTCTGCTGTTCTTATTATCCATGGATCCCCTGGCCCAGGCAATTTGGCAAACAATTTAAATAACACAGATTTCTCTATATTCTACTGATCATTTAATTTCCTTATATGCAAATTACATTTCACTATATATATATATATAGACACTGTATCTCAATTGTTCCCAAACGCATTGAAGATCATAGATACATTCAGCTTTAATCTCAAGTTATAAAATGTATCTAACCAAATCAGCTCTTCTGCCTCTCAAGACCCCGATGGAGGACTCCATCTCTACGTATAGAATCCCAACCGTTTTCCATTTTAAATATTTGGGAGGAGATATATTTCCTTCTTTAGATTAAACCATTACCAGAAACTTTAACAGAACGCTCAAATCAATTCAATCCGACATCAGTAGATGGAATAATATCCCAGTTGTTTTCACTGGCTGAATATCTATTGTCAAAATGAATATTGCCATGGCTGAATTTCTGTAGTTAAATGCATCCCATGGCTCCCCCTTCTGGCTATTGGGATAAAATTCATAGTGCGGTATAAAAATGTATATGGCAAGGTTAACGATCCCGGATACAATTTGTACATTTACAAAGAGGGAAAGACGTAGGAGGACTATATGTTTACCAAACTTTCAATTGTATTTCCAGGCTCTAGCATTTGGCCCCATCTTAAATTGTTCCAGACATTATTATTCTGCCTCCTGGTTGAGTATATAGAGATTGCCCCGGAAGAGGTGACCTTCACTGATCTATCCCTTCATGTAAATTACGATTTGGTGCTACTATTGCTCACACTTTCTATTTGATGCAAAATTGAAAAACAATGTAACTGGGAATCAAAATGTCATGCCCGTACTCCAATATTTCACAACAATGCCTTGAGATCTGGAGGGCGGCCTTTTGCATCCCCCTAGTAGTGCAAATATGGAATACGAACCCTTACCGATATTATGGACAGTAATGGTTTGAGAACTTTCCAAGATTTGAAAAATACATTCACATTACCAGGTAATTCCTTCATTTTTTCTCCCATATTTACAACTTAGGTCAGCTACCGAATCATCTAATGATGGGATTTATAAATAAATTATCTGGGCTCCAGAAAGGACTGATCACTATAATGGATCAATTAATCGGGGGTTACCCTCATTTTTTTTTTGTACATGTAACCCCCCTCTGAAAAATAACAATTACAAAAATAAATAAAAACAAAAAAAGTATTCCAAAAAGACAAACAAACCACTAGCAAGACAGACTACCACCCTCTGCTGGCTGGTGAGTGTATAGCAAGACAGACTTTAATCTAAAGAAACCTCTTGGTTATGTCCCCATCCCTTTTCAGAGCACAGCATGGCAGAGACCCTGACGGTGGCACTGAGGGTGGCAGAGGAGGCCATCGACGAGGCCATCGCCAAGGCAGAGGGACACACCGACAGTCAGGTAACATATTCTGCAGGATGGAGTTGTCTAAAAAGAGTAAACATCTTATTGACTGTTTGGCTGACTTCGTTGTTGTTCTGACTAGGACAAGCAGAGCGAGGCAAGGTATCTGCGAGACCACAGAGAAGAGCTGATTGAGGAACTGGCCACAACCATTGTGCAGAAAGTACGTCCAATTTCATTTAATTTAAATTAATTTCAATACAATTGAATTCAACTCAGTTTATTTCATGCTAGATCATCCGGCGGAGGAAGAATCTAGCTGAGATGAAGCCAGACTATGACCTGGATTGGCTCCCCGACAACCAGAGTGGTGACCTGCCCTTGGCTTCAAGCTCCCCCAGCTGCAAGATCTCCCGCACCACATCAGCCCGCGCCAAGGCCTCTATATGGGTTAGTACGGAGTGTAAGGTGGCTCAGGGAACTACCTAACGTGATCAGTAGCCTTGCCTAGGCTTTAGCTCAGAGGGCTAACTGCGGCATGCAGTCGACCCAGGTTCAAAACCCAGTCTGTCACATAAGACCAGTACAGAACATATTTATATACACAGTATATACAGTGTGGCCTATGTTGATTATATTTACCTCTCTTTAGAGATTCAACTATTTCATTATTTGTATTTGTCTCAGCGGTCTCACTCTGCCTTCTCGCTGCTGGATGACAACGTTATGATGCAGTGCTCTGGGGTTTCCCAGGACTCTCAGCATGGGCTGAAAAAGGAGGGAGGAGCGGCAGGATTGGCCAACTGGAAGAGTGTTGACCGCCTGGACAACTCCAGTAAGACCCTGCTGGCCAACGCAACTCTGCTAGTCATTATTCACACGCACCATTACAACGGTCTTTCCACACACCTAGCTTAGTCATTTTCAAAATTACACTTTTTTTTCAATTATTTATTCGCTTGTCTTCCATGTCCTAGACAATTACAGTTTCAAGATACAATACAGTGGCTTCCTAAAGTATTCAACCACCTTGGAATTATTCCTATTTTGTTGCCTTACAACCTGGAATTAAAATAGATTTTTGGGGGGTTTGTATCATTTAACTTACACAACATGCCTACCACTTTGAAGATGAAAAATATGTTTTATTGTGAAACAAACGAGAAATAAGACAAAAAACAGAAAACTTGAGCGTGCATAACTATCCACCTCCCCAAAGTCAATAATTTGTAGAGCCATCCTTTGCAGCAATTACAGCTGCAAGTCTCTCTATAAGCCTGGCACATCTAGCAACTGGGATTTTTACCCATTCGTCTAGGCAAAACTGCCCCAGCTGCTTGAAGTTGGATGGGTTCTGCTGATTTACAGCAATCTTTAAGTCATACCACAGATTCTCAATTAGATTGAGGTCTAGGTTTTGACTAGGCCATTCCAAGACATTTAAGTGTTTCTCCTTAAACCTCTCAAGTATTGCTTTAGCAGTATGCTTACGGTCATTGTCCTGCTGGAAGGTGAACCTCCGTCCCAGTCTCAAATCTCTGGAAGACTGAAACAGGTTTCCCTCGAGAATTTCCCTGCATTTAGCACCATCCATCATTCCTTCAATTCTGACCAGTTTCCCAGTCCCTGCCGATGAAAAACATCCCCACAGCATGATGCTGCAACCACCATGCTTCACTGTGGGGATGGTATTCTCGGGGTGATGAGAGGTGTCGGGTTTGCGCCAGACATAGCGTTTTCCTTGATGACCAAAAAGCTCAATTTTAGTCTCATCTGGCCAGAGTACCTTCCATATGTTTGGGGAGTCTCCCACATGCCTTTTGGCTTATTTTTTTCTTCAAGCAATGGCTTTTTTTCTGGCCACTCTTCCGTAAAGCCCAGCTCTGTGGAGTGTACAGCTTAAAGTGGTCCTATGGACAGATACTCTAGCCTCAGCTGTGAAGCTTTGCAGCTCCTTCAGGGTTATCTTTGGTCTCTTTGTTGCCTCTCTGATAAATGCCCTCCTTGCCTGGTCCGTGAGTTTTGGCGGCCCTCTCAGGTTTGTTGTGGTTTGTTGTGGTGCCCTATTCTTTAAATTTTTTAATAATGGATTTAAATGGTGCTCTGTGGGGTGTTCAAAGTTTTGGATATTTTTTTTATAACTCAACCCTGATCTGTACTTCTCCACAACTTTGTCCCTGACCTGTTTGGAGAGCTCCTTGGTCTTCATGGTGCCGCTTGCTTGGTGGTGCCCCTTGCTTAGTGGTGTTGCAGACTCTGGGGCCTTTCAGAACAGGTGTATATATACTGAGACATGTGACAGATCATGTGACACTTAGATTGCACACAGGTGGACTTTATTTAACTAATTATGTGACTTCTGAAGGTAATTGGTTGCACCAGATCTTATTTAGGGGATTCACAGCAAAGGGGGTGAATACATATGCACGCACCACTTTTCCGTTTTTTAGTAATATTTTTTCATTTCACTTCACCAATTTGGACTATTTTGTGTATGTCCATTACATGAAATCCAAATAAAAATCCATTTAAATTACAGGTTGTAATGCAACAAAATAGGAAAAACGCCAAGGGGGATGAATACTTTTGCAAGGCACTGTACATTCATGCAACTTTGTACAGTTCAATAGGGGGAAAACAAACAAACAGAATGACCTATTATTGATGTACTGTAGTAAAAGACTGGTGGCTAAATGCATCCTCCCCTGTGTTTGTGTGTCTGTGTGTCTGTGTGTCTCTCTGTGTGTGTGTGTGTGTGTGTGTGTGTGTGTGTGTGTGTGTGTGTGTGTGTGTGTGTGTGTGTGTGGCATCTGTCTACCCTGATGTGTGTGTGTCCGGAGGTGCGTCCTCAGTGCTGAAGAGCCCAGACGGGAACTGGATCGCCCAGCAGAGCACACAGCTGTCTCGGCCCAGCCTCCTGACCAAGAGGAAGTCACTGGTATTCAGCGTTTTGGAGAAGGAGTCCGGTGTGATCTCCGCCTACGATGAGATGGGCTCAGACGACGCCGAGGGGGGAGAGGGGGCCTGGGGCGCCGCCCTGCTGGAGATACGCAGGAAAATGACAAACGCCAACAACAACCAAGGGTCAGAGGCACCAGATTCTCAGGCCTCTGACGACCAGCAGCACAGCCTCCCCTCACCCTTGCTGGAACACCACGCCAGCACGGACACCCTCAACTCTGAATCTGAGGTAGGAGAAGATCCGATTCGAGGTCAAGGGCCGAAGCCCCAGAAGCCTCTGCTCGCCATCCTGAAGAGAAAGGTGCCTGTGGAGCACCGGTGCACCCCCTCTTCACGTCGGTCATCCCGCCCGGGCATCTTCGACGTGAACTTTAACCCTGAGGGGACGGAGGCTGAGAGCAGCGGGGCTGATGAGCTGGAGGAGGGGGGCAAAGTCAGGAGGACGCGAAGGAGGAAGAGGACTAAGAAGGATCAAGGGGAGGGAAGAGGAGAGGTAAAGCGAGACAGTCTGTCACTTTCACTTATGACCTCAATCACACTTATTCCCCTTATCATGTTGGACATTCATTTTATTTCTCTGATAGCTTCTATGTCTTCTATATGCTGTTAACAGGAGTATAGCAGCATGGATGCCCTGGCCAAGAAACTAAGTGTGAAAAAGACCAGCCAATCTGGCGCAGTCACCCCAGACACTCTGACTTTGGATGGAGGCTTGACCTCCAGGTCGCTGACCCCTGAACCCCGGGGTCCTGAGGGGGAGGCCCCCGGCTGCGGGGCCCCTAAGGGCCAGGGAGGAGGGACCATGGGAGTGACCATCAATCTTGAGCAGGAACTGACCATCAGACTGAGAGAGCTGGCCAGCCAAGTCGGCCTCGCACACCTCTCATCGTCTGAGGACGAACTGCACAGATCAGGAGAGGACGAGGGAGGAAGGGAGGGAAGGAGAGAAGGAACTCAGGAGGAGGAGCGGTTATGGCATATAGAAATCGAGATGGAAGGAGGGAGAGCGGGAGAGGATGAGGAGGAGAAGAGGACAAAAGAAAGGGAGGGAGATGGAGGAGGAGAGCTGAAGTCAACACTAATCAAGCTAGCTAGTCAGGTCAGAGGCACAGAATTCTCATCCACTGAAGATGAGTTGGACAGAGTGGGTAGGGTTGAGCGAGAATGGGAGAGAGAGCGGGTGGAGGAGAGGACAAAAAAGAGGGAGAGAGAAGGAAGAGAGGAGCACACCGTAAAGTTGCATATGCTGGCTAGCCAAGTCACACATTTCTCATCAACAGAGGAAGAGCTTGACCGAGTGGGTGTCAGCGATGGAGAGATGGAGGAGCAGAGAGAAGGAGAGAGGGAGGGAGAGAAGGAAGAGCTGACATACGAACGGTGCAGACTGGCTAGACAGGTCAATGACGCGCAGTTGTCATCAACAGAGGACGAGCAGGATAGAGTGGGTCTCTATGATGAAGAGATGGAGAAAGGGAGGGAGGAGAGAGGAGGAGAAGGGGGTGGAGAGCGGGAGGAGATTGACGCTGAGGCACTGTGGGAGATGGAGGGAGATAAAGAGCAACTGACCTCCAAGTTGAGAGATCTGGCCAGTCTCGTTAGCGCGTCCCAATTCTCCTCTACGGAAGATGAACTGGATAGAGTGGGAAGGAACGAGGGAGAGAGGGAAGAGGGGAGAAAAGGAGACAGAATGAAGTTGTCCAATAGAGTGGCAGACTGGGTCAGAGAGAGATGTGGAGAGGAGGGAAAGTGGCATGGAGAGAGATGGGGAGAGATGGAGGGAGAGAGGAGGAGGGTACAGGTGGAGAGGGTGAGAGAGAAGCCCTGGTACCTGGGGGGAATGGAGGTGGAAGGGAGGAGGATGAACAAGGAGAGGAGAGATAGCATCGGAGAACTAGACGTCAGACTCTTTGACTTTGAGGATGAAAGTGAGAAAGAGGGAGAGCTGCAAAGCGAAGAGATGGACACAAAGGTAGAGGAAGAGGGAGTCATGAAGGTACAGAGGATGATGGAGAGGATGTTTGAAGGAGGAAAGGAAGGAAAGAGGGCAGGGGAAGCAGAGAGAAAGGTGGAAGGAGGGATGGGAGAGGCAGAAGTGGGAGAAAGAGAGCGGGAAACAACAGAAAGTGTGGACACTGTGGAGGGAGAGGTGATGTTTGACAAAATAATCAGCAACCTAGAGGACACACTGGGTGGGATGGAGGTAGAGATGGATGGAGAGATGGTGGCGAACCCCGAAAGAGAAGGGAGAGAAGAGGATAAGAACCAAACAAAGGTTGGAGAAAGCAAGTTTAAGAAAGAAGAAGAGATAGATGAATATCCAATTAATGAGATGCTAATGTTAGAACAGCTGTCAGACAGGTTTGGCACTTTAGATAAGACTGTCAAACCTCAAGAGAAGGAAAGAGAAAGGGACAGTTTGGATAAGACAGTAGAGTGTGTCGTGGAGCAAGGTGAGAAAGAGGCTCGAGAGAAAGATGAGCAGGCTGAAACAGAGACCCATAAAAGCATCCGACCACAGCATTTAGATGAGAGAAAGGAACAAGTGTCAGACCAGACAAAGAGCGAGACATCCCGAGACCTGGAAGAAGAGAGCAAGGGAGTAGAAAGAGGGGGATATGAAGGTGGGGAGGTAGAGGAGCAAACAAGCGAGAAGGAGATGGATGATTTTGGGGAAAGAGAAGGAGAGAATTTTGAGAAGAATACAGACGAGAAAGAAACTGAGAGCAACCGAACTAAGGACCCAGAAGAGAGCGCCCCCTGTGTTCAGGAGGAGATACTGTCTTCAGTGGAGATCCAGAATGTAAGAAACGAAAAGCACCTAGCTTTACCCATAGAGATGCCTAAATTGCTATGTAATTCTGTGGATCTACCATTTCGACATTTCTAACCTCAAAGCAACTAACAGCTGTAACACTAACTCTGTGCTTGCTCCTCTATACCATACTACTTTCCCTTTCTTTCCCCCCTCTGTCCTCCCTCGTTCCATTACTCTGTGTTAGGATGGTCATATCAATTAGGACCTAGAAAACACACTCCAGATCCTTTCCGCTTTGCTACAGCAGGTGCGATCACAAACTGAAATCTTGCCCGTGCTTTGGGCAACAGGGGTAGCGCTATATGCAGTCAACCAGTCCAACACTCTTTCTTTCTCTTGACTCTTTGGCTCTTCTCTGCTTGTCTAAAACTGTTGTTCTCACTTGAATGGATGTGTTCCACACAGAGACCGTAGGCTTTTAGGGATTGCATAAAACTTGTGTAAATCCAATTGCGTGTGTGCAGAGGTACTCGGCGATGTCACTGCGCAGTATCACCACTGAGGTGCTGACGGTGTTGAATGCGACAGAGGACCTACTCCAGGGGGTGGAAGAGGGTGACTACGCTTGTTCTCCTCCCTACACCCCTTCACTACCCCTCAACACTGACACCAAGAGGCTGGACGAACAGCTCAGCAGACTGGAGGAGAACGTAAGACCTGTCTGTCTTTGTGTCTGTATAACGTTTAACACACAGTGCCTTTGGAAAGTATTCTGACCCCTTGACCTTTTTCCACATTTTGTTACATTACAGCCTTATTCTAATGTATTAAATAGTTTTTTTCCCCCTGTCATCAATCTACACACAATATCCCATAATGACAAATCAAAAACACATTTTTGCAAATTTATTACAAATACAAAACTAAAATATTACATTTACATAAGTATTCTGACCCTTTACTCAGTACTTTGTTGAAGCACCTTTGGCAGCTATTACAGCTTCGAGTCTTGGGTATGACGCTACAAGCTTGGCACACCTGTATTTGGGGAGTTTCTCCCATTCTTCTCTACAGATCCTCTCAACCACTGTCAGGTTGAATGGGGAGCGTTGCTGCAGAGCTATTTTCAGGTCTCTCCAGAGATGTTCGATCAGGTTCAAGTCCGGGCTCTGGAGCATGTTTTGATCAAGGATCTCTCTGTACTTTGCTCCGTTCATCTTTACCTCGATCCTGACTAGTCTCCCAGTCTCTGTCGTTGAAAAACATCCCTACAGCATGATGCTGCCACCACCATGCTTCACCATAGGGATGATGCCAGGGTTCCTCCAGACGTGAAGCTTGTTTCTCATGGTCTGAGAGTCTTAAGGTAGCTTTTGGCAAACTCCAAGCGGGCTGTCATGTGCCTTTTACTCTACCATAAAGGACTGAGAGTGCTACATAGATGGTTGTCCTTCTGGAAGGTTCTCCCATCTCCACAGAGGAACTCTAGAACTCTGTCAGAGTGACCATCGGGGTCTTTGTCACCTCCCTGACCAAGGCCCTTCTCTCCTGATTGCTCAGTTTGGCCAGGCGGACAGCTCTCGGAAGAGTCTTGGTAGTTCCAAACTTCTTCCATTTAAGAATGATGGAGGCCACTGTGTTCTTGGGGGACCTTCAATCCTGCAGACATTTTTTGGTACCCTTCCCCAGATCTGTGCCTCGACACAATCCTGTCTTGGAGCTCTACGGACAATTCATTTGACCCCATGGCTTGGTTTTTGCTTTGACATGCACTGTCAACTGTGGGACCTTATATAGACAGGTGTTTGCCTTTCCAAATCATGTCCAATTAATTGAATCTACCAATGGAAACAGGATTCACCTAAGCTCAATTTCATGTCTTATAGCAAAGGGTCGGAATACTTATGTAAATAAGGTATATGTTTTTAATTTTTTATAAATTAGCAAACTTTTTTTTAAAACTGTTTTGTCTTTGTCATTATGGGGTACTGTGTATAGATTGCTAAGGATGGTATATTTATTTAATCAATTTTAGAAGATTGCCGTTACGTCACAAAATCAAGGGTTCTGAATACTTTCCAAAGGCACTATTTTTCACAGTCCCCGTGGGTTCAAGAACACTGTGATGCTAACCTCTGTTAATGTTATAAAACTGAAATGCCAACAGTCAGTCTATCTGTCTGTGCCAAATGAATTGTGCCATCCAGGTGTATGTGGCGGCGGGCACGGCCTACGGCCTGGAGGCAGAGCTGGACGACCTGGAGGAGTGTGCCCGGGCCATCGGCGATTCCACCTCTGACCTGGAGCTGTCCTACCTGGAGGAGCAGGTGGCATCAGCTGCCGCCCAGGTACATCAGTCTGACCTCCAGGTGTGTTCAAGTCTGGATGCCCTCTGTGTCTCATAGCTAGCTAGTTAGTGTCCAAAATGGCACCCTATTCTCCATGTAGTGCACGACTTTTGACCCGAGCCCTTTGTGGCATTTCAGACGCAGACTTTTGCTTTGGAAAAAAGGAGAAAGCGGGGGATTTTACCTCTGGTTTTACCTCGGGTATGATGACATTAGAACTAGAAAATTGTATGTTATTGTATGTTTGAATGTTGGTGATTGTCACATAATGAAACTAGAAAAAATAAAATGATTGAAAGAAAGAATTAGAAAGATATCCATAATGTGGATATTTGCCTGAAAACATACAAACATATACATTCAATGGTGTTTTTAAGTCCTTTTAAGTTGATCTGAGTGAGAGAATATTCATGTTAACGTTACGCACTTTGTTGTAGGTGTCGGACATTGCGGCCAGGATCACAGCTCTGAAGAATGCAGGTCTCAACGTGGTCCCACAGAACCGCTTCACTAAGCCCAAGAAACAGCCTAAGGTACTGGACCAGACCAGGTCACTTAGCACTAGGACCAGGAGTTTTACCTGGTCAGGTCATGTGGTCAGGAACAACTCCTGGCCCTACTTGTCACTCACTAGCAATTATAAACATATCTTGTGATTTTCGAACAACAACTTATCAAGTGTCACGTGACTCTCTGCAGCCACAAATGTTGGTCTCGTCACGGCAGAGAGGAGGCGAATACCTGCTCCACTCTTGAAGGGTTAGAGATATGTGACCAACCAGCTCAAATCGGTCTTATGAAGCAAAATTTTACACTGGATTAAAGTAGAGACTCAGAGCTACAAAATGGTATATCATACATTACAGTTGAGAACAGTGGGAAAGTCATTCTGCTTTGATCATCGATAAACTTGTAAACTCACTTTTGAGAAAATGGCCTTTGAATGTTTTGGTACTACTACTGGAGAGCTCCTCTTTGTCTACACCCATTCAGCATCGTTCACACCCTCTTAAGCTTTAGCCCCACCCATCTCTTTAAGAATTAATCTGAGCATTCTGTGGAAACAACAGCAGCCAAGCACCCAAGCTAACTTGGTAACTACTTCCAGACACAAATGAGAGAACAGCTCACTTAACATTACTTGCCCTAGCAGAGCTGGTTAGGCTGTTATGTTATCCAGAGCGTTGGTGACTGCAACTGTGCTGTCAGATTGTCCGTTCGTTAATTTAGAGCGTTTCGCTCTTGGAGCATTCAGAGCGCAAATATGCAAGTAGCTAACCAACCAGGTTCAATGTTAGCTAGCTAACATTGGCTATAGCTAGCCAAGCAAATTACTCTGAGATACGAATAATAAGATCATACATGTAACGTTAGCTAGCAAGCTAGCCAGCTAACATTAGCTAGCTAGCTAGCCAGCTAACATTAGCTAGCTAGCTAGCCAGCTAACATTAGCTAGCTAGCTAGCCAGCTAACATTAGCTAGCTAGCTAGGTAAACAATGAACCATAATCCAGTCAAAAGTTTAGAAACAACTACTCATTCAAGGGTTTCCTTTATTTGTACTATTTTTTTTAACTACTTTTTGTTCTATTGTAGAAGAATAGAAGAGAGAGTGCCTTGAATTCTAAATAAATTATTGACAGTGTCACCAACAAAGCATCCTCACACCACCTCCTCCATGCTTCACGGTGGGAACCACACATGCGGAGATCATCCGTTCACCTACTCTGCATCTCACAATGACACGGTGGTTGGAACCACAAATCTCAAATTTGGACTCATCAGACCAAAGGGCAGATTTCCACCAGTCTAATGTCCATTGCTCATGTTTTCTTCTTATTATTGTTGTCCTTTAGTAGTGGTTTCTTTGGAGCAATTCGACCATGAAGGTCCGATTCAGGCAGTCTCATCTAAACAGTTTATGTTGAGATGTGTCTGTTACTTGAACTCTGAAGCATTTATTTAGGTTGCAATTTCTGAGGCTGTTAACTCTAATGAACTTGTCCTCTGCAGCAGAGGTAACTCTGGGTCTTCCTTTCCTGTGTCGGTCCTCATGAGAGACAGTTTCATCATACACCTTGATGGTTTTTGCAACTACACTTGAAGAAACTTGACAGGAAAGAAATTCCACAAATTAACTTTTAACAAGGCACATATGTTAATTGAACTTCATTCCAGGTGACTTACCTGATGAAGCTGGTTGAGAGAATGCCAAGAGTGTGCAAATCTGTCATCAAGGCAAATGGTGGCTACTTCGAATAATCTCAAATTTAAATATATTCAGATTTGTTTAACACTTTTTGGTAACTCCATGATGCCATAACCTACAATGTAGAAAATAGTACAAATAAAAACCCTTGAATTAGCAGGTGTGTCCAAACTTTGGACTGGTACTGTGTGTGTGTGTATATATACAGTGCCTTGCGAAAGTATTCGGCCCCCTTGAACCCCTTGCACGCCCAATTTTTCAGTTTTTGATTTGTTAAAAAAGTTTGAAATATCCAATAAATGTCATTCCACTTCATGATTGTGTCCCACTTGTTGTTGATTCTTCACAAAAAATACAGTTTTATATCTTTATGTTTGAAGCCTGAAATTTGGCAAAAGGTCGCAAAGTTCAAGGGGGCCGAATACTTTCGCAAGGCACTGTATATATACACACACACACACATATAAACAGTATCAGTATATATATATATATATATATATATATATATATATATATATATATGCTGTATGCCATGATAGTCACACATGTACTACAAACACATTAGTTCCTGCATTCAATAGTGTGTGGTCTCATACTGTATATGTTCTGTATTTTGACCCACATACCTTATATTTTTTTCAGATAAAGAAACCTAAGCCAGACTGATCAGGCATGTTGACCCCTGTCATGACCTCTAGCTTCCCTTCACACCAGTGCTACCTGCCTTTAACCAACCATCAGGACAATGCCGAGTGCAGACTGACAGTATTACCACTCATTTGGGCACTGTGGACATAGACGAGAGTTGTAGATTTTTTTATAATGAGATTTAAAAAAATAGTACATACTTTATGTAAAAAAAAATGGATGAAGTTAAAAACAAAGATGGTTTCGTACCTTTTAACCAATCAGTAACCATATAGCCATATAAGGTAATGAAGAGAACGGACACTAACAAGCTGTGTTGCTCCTGGCTGAAAGCTGTGATTAATACTACTGATTGTTTTAACATGTTTTAACAGTTAAAGGTCAAATGTAGCCATTTTTATCTCAACGTAAAATAATTTCTGGGAAACATTTAAGTAGCTAACTGTGAATTTTTTTTACCATTTGAATTTAAAACAAACAAAAATATCTTCTTAGCGAATAGCAATTTCTCAAGCAAGAATTTAGCTAGGACTGTGTGGGAGTGGAGAGGGGAAAACTGAAAAATAGCTGTTATTGGCAGCTGTTAATAACTAACAGACATTTCCTATTGGTCTATTAACTAATTTACCACCTGGTGATGCCACCAGGCAGACCTAAACTCCATCCCACAAAAACAGGCAGAAATTGCATGTGTTCTTTTTAAACAGCCTTTACACTAAAAGCGCATTATCATTATTTTCACAGTATTATCCCAACCTCAGTGTGGAAATGCATATATAAAACACAGGAAAAATCACTTTTTTGACTGCACTGGGCCTTTAACATGTTTAATAGTCTATCATTGTTATGGGAACAATTACATATGAGTTAGTTATTGCAAAAAGTGCCAAATTACATCCTTAATCATCAATGATTTGTCTAATGTTAAGTATCTGTTGAATATGCGTAATACGTCATTTTGTATTTTCAGGTAAACAGAAAGTCCCACAATAAAGGGCTATGGTCGTTAGTTCTTTCTAACCTTGTACATTTGATGTTTGATTGTAAATTATAGTGCACAATAAAATAATCAGTCAAGTAACTTGTGGCTTATCATTGTGCTCCTACAGACAGACCTTTCAATGTGAAGGCTAGCTACTTGTCTTCCACTATTACAAGTGTGGGAACAAAGTCATGAACTAAATAAAGCCTTTGAAGTTATCAATTTTGGGATTCATCCACACACAGAGCTTGCCTAACCTTTTAGGTTAAAGAGATGGGGAAAGACATTTGTTTTGGTTTTTGGTTTGGGTTTTTGAGAGGAGGAAGTGGCACCACCTGTGTTGATGGAGCCGGGGATCTGCACACAGGGCTTCTGGAGAAATAAAATCCATCTTCATGGAAACAAACATACAACAGTTTATGTTCCAATGGATGTTAAAGGTAACACCCACTTGTTTCCCTCAAGCAATGCTCCTGCCTTTGTTTTCCATAGACATTCGACAGCATCCCACCTTCATCCCCTTCACTAAGGTATGCATTACATTAAACATCACTTAATGACCGGAGAGGAATAGGTCAATTCATCTGTCCAGTTTAATTTATTCTGTGTCCAGTCCTCTGCAATCACAGCATTCTCACGCAAATTAGAAATGTTACAAATGTCATGAAAATGACAATGGGGAAAGCATATTTACAGTAGAGAATCATTAGTACATTGTTCCAGCTTTTTCTGTCACTGTAGTTGAGTTCAGTCAACTCTGCATAGGCATGAGACTCTCCTGTGGCACCGCCATTTCCATCTCCAGCAGGCTGTAGTAGTGTAGACCACCAGGAAAATAAAACCTGGTCATCATGCTGATGACATTCTTAGCTTATATCGTTCATTGCTTTTTAAATCAACCTGGAGGTTGTCATATGCTGAATAAAAGGTCATTGAATAAATTCCTCGGAAGAACTGAAGAAGGCCAAAGCGTGTTATTTTTTTCACAAACTTAAATTTGTCCTCCAAGTGTCTGAATTTGGTCTCACAAACTCCGTCTGTTCCTCTATTCATGCACCTTCACTAGACTGCGAGGTAGCGATAGCACACAATCTCATTTCCACGGTAGAAAGTACCAGAAAGTACCAGTTTCTTACACCTTGGTTGGACTGCGAGGTAGCGGAAGCATACATTCTCCTTCCACAGTATAAAATACTAGTTCCTCCCCAAAGCCCCCTGAATGGTCAGGTCTGGTTAGTTCTGGTCAAATCCGGTTAGTTCCAATCAGCACTGGTCTGACACGAAGCGTATTCTCTGGTCGGGGTCATTGAAACTGTCCTTGCCGTCCATGAAGCTCTCCCTGAGGTCTCGGTCAGAGATGATGAACCCTTGTTTGGGGTCGATGACCACCACACCATCCTTCTCCAGCGCCCTGCGTACCACCTCAGAGTACGCAGGGTTCCGCGAGCTCTGACGGGATGTCAGCTTTATAGCAGGCCAGCCTACCAGCCGCCTCTGGGGGAAGCACAGAACTGAAAGGAGGTTTGTGCACAAACAACTGTATAAGAGAAGCATCCTTAAAATATTGGCGTTCATTCAAGTACTTTCGGTGCGCTCGCTTATTGCTTGCCCAGCCTAATGGAACCAATGGAACAGTCCCAAAAGTGCGCGCCCTGCCTATCGTGATCCTATGTATTATTCATTAGAATAAGATTGGCAACCACTTCTTTGTGTGATCTGAAAGAACAAAACAACACACAGATGGGTAAAGGATTTGTTTGGACACCTAGCAATCAATTCAAGGCAAGTCAGTTGGCTGCAGCCAATGTTCACACCAGAGCCACATATAGATGCATACCCTCACCATCACTACATCCTTGAGCAGCCAGAGCTAAACACAAACCTCAGCACAACTCCCATTCTATACCTGTCTCCCTGGAGTGCGTACTCTTTTACTTCACATCATGGGTTTAGAAGCTTTGGATTGGCTTTGGCAAGCATGGACACATTTTCACACAAGTGGGATTTTCACGCAATTCAGTCCTTTTTACAGTAAATCCACGAGGAGGAATATAACTAGTGCACGCTTTGGGGAGAATGCATTTGGTCAGAAAGTGTGCCAGATATGTAGTGCTACTAACACACTGGAGGAGCACTGGTGAAGGGCAGGGCAGTGGAGACCGTGGTGCTGGGTCTGGTTGCAGTAGTAGTGGTGGTGGTGGAGGTACTGGTGTCTCACTGTGGTTGTCGTAGCAACTGGAGTGGTTGTAGTGTGAGTGAGAGTAACAATGTAAGGTGGCGTGGTGCTGGTGTGAACCATCTGAACTCAGCTCTGTCCCCCCCCCCTTGTGAAATCAAGACTGAGGGAATTAGTATCCAGTTTTGAATGAGTTTCCTTGAAGCAGAAGAAAACTAATGAATTGAATAGTGAATCGTTCAGCTTCTTTTGACGGTAGCCTCCGTCTACCCAGTCCTAGCGATGTCTGTCGAAGCCACTGGAGCACCTGTTTAGGAGAGAACAGCAACTATGAGAAAACACAGAGCTGATATGGGAGAGATAGGTTGGTCTTTTTTCTTTTGGGTACTTCACAGCAACATTCCAGTGTATTCTCTACCTACAAATGGCAATAACCTTTACTTGGACTTCACTATTTACCTCTGCAGTCCACTAAACGAGCTGCAGTTAAAGCCGATCTCAGAAGAGACAAAAGGACCACAGCTGGAGAACTGGACACACAATGAGAGACTAAGGAAGAAGGCATTTCCAATAGAACAGCATCTCCTGAACCCTAGGCCAGAGCAATATTCATTAGAACACACTGGAGCAAAATGTTTTGCAAAGGAAAACTAAAATGCTTCTTATTGCACAAGTTCAACTAGTCCGCCCCGTTTCAGTCTGTTTTGTGCCAAATTAATACAGCCCTGGAGTACCCCGAAAATGTAACATTTTCGTTCCAACCCAGCACAAACAATAACCATATGGATCCCACTATAAAGAGCTCGGCAGACTTTGACTTACTGGGCAGAGGAAGCACCTCGACCGCAGTGGAGTTGGAGATCTTGGACTTAAGGACACCCACTTTGTGGTACTCATAGACGATCCTCCTGCCATCAATGGTGGTCAGACTGCGGTCAGGCATAGTGTTCTAATCATAATGGAGGACTAGGGATGCAGGGAGATGCAGGGAGAAGAGACACACAGAGACAGTAGATTAGTAAAGTACGTTGATATTCACTGGGTGTCTGCTCAGTCTCATGAAGCACCACAAGCGCGTCAGAGACGCCCACTTCGACTGGGTGGTTCACTGCACTGACCTTACTGATGTCAATAGGAACCTAAACACAAGAACAAGCACACCAAAGTCAGTCGATATGTATGACTGCCAGAGGGGAATTCACCTCCTTGTAGGCAAAGACGATGCTTCTGTCACTGTGCATAGAGGTCTGGAAGGTGAACCGGCACTGACTGACACTGTCGTGCAGGTGAACCTGGTCCCGCTGGACCACCAAGGCTGTGCCTAGTGGACAGACACACACAGAGACAGAGCTGGTTATAACCATACACTAGCACACCCAACCACACATGTAAGGTTCCAGGTTGTCCTTTTTTTTTGTACTGATGCAGCTGCACAGATGATAAGATCTCACAATGCATGGATCCCATTATGCCTGGCGAAAACCAAACACTGCATTCCACAGTAAGAACCTCATACCAACGGTCAAGCATGGTGGTGGTGTGACGGTTTGAAGATGCTTTGCTGCCTCAGGACCTGGACGACTTGTTTTAATAGAAGGAACCATGAATTCTGCTCTGTATCAGATAATTCTACGGGAGAATGTCAGGCCATCCGTCTGCGAGCTGAAGGGCAGCTGGGTCATGCAAAAATGACAATGATCCAAAACACGCAATCAAGTCTACATGAAAATGGCTAAAAAGCAATACATTTTTTGTTTGGAATGGCTTAGTGAAAGTCCAGGCCTAGATGTTGTGGCAGGACTTGAAAGGAGCAGTTCATGCTGGAAAACCCACACTTCGCTGAGTTAAAGCAGTTCTGCATGGAAGAGTGGGCCAAACATCAACCACAGTGATGTGAGAGACTGAACAACAATTACAGAAAGCATTTGGTCGGAGTAATTGCAGCTAAAGTGGCACAACCAGTTATTGAGTGTAAGGGGGCAACTACTTTTTCACACAGGGGCATTGAGTGCTACATAACTTTGTTTGTGAAATAAGTACCCCGTTGTTGTGTCATTTGTTCACTCAGGTTCCCATGATCTAATATTTTGGTTGAAGATCTGATAAAAAGTAAGCAAAATAACAGAACATCAGAAAGGCTACACAGTGTTTGTTTACTTCCAAACGAAGGAGTAAAATAAGGTAATATCATAAAGCATTTGTAAAAAGTACAAAAACGTATGTAGTGATCGCAGACTGCCCCTTTAATGAGCTACGACTGGCAGTAATAGGTCTACATTTCAGCAAGGTGACATTTATGAAGCAGGTCCTCTTATCTTGCTAAGTTGTTTTATCTCCTGGTATCTTGGGAAAGTCCCTTGGGAAGTATTATTCTATTTTATTCTATGCCAGACAACTGTTTCCACTCTTTCATGATTCAGCATTGCAGCGATGTCGAATATCACAACAATTGAGCCTGTTCTTTTATGGCCTAATGTTTACAGTAATTGCTTCAGCATTTAAGCTATTTCTAAAAAGGTGAATAACTTGCCAAAACATCAAGGCTAGAAATCATAGTGCACAAGGCTGAGCGTTAAAAACAAACCACAGAGATAATTTGAGTATGATAATGACTTACCACTTGCAGGCTTTAATTCCACATGGCTTATTTTATACTGGCAAACAATCAATATTACAGTGATAAAATTGAGTCTTCGACATCGTCAGTTCCTATGTCTGTTTTTTCTCTCTCCTTTTAAATCCCCAAAACACACTATCAAATAAAACACCCTGTTTGACAACTATTCATGCCCTCTGCACAAGGTCCTTTTGGTTCGAAGTCTCAAGGCTATACTAAAGGCTGTCCGCTTTTCAAACAAAAAACCGGAGCAAGGTACGCAATAAAAATCGAGTAGTTTAATCTTTAACGTAAAATACAAAACATTTCAATAGCAATACTTCCTGTAAGAATCAAAAGTTGCTATATCTATTCTTCTTGGAAAGGTTGTGTGATCAGTTGATAGGACAAAGTAGAGCTAAGATCATACGTCTGATGACAATGAGTGTGATGCTGTTATTATCGTCACCCTCCTGCATGGTAGAGACTGGAGCCTGCCTGTAAGCGCTGGAAACTCGATGTGCACACGTCCCAAAACAGTGAGTCCGTGGCTGTGCTGAGTACATAGGACCGTCTCTTTCTGTACTATTTTGTGTGTGTGTGTGAGATGGATCATACTGTACTTCCTCCCACAGCCAAACACAGGACCTCTTCACTATACTGTATCTCATTAATACTGAATGCCGGCCTTATACAGTTGTGTACTAGTGAGCCTTGGCATAATACTGTAGCTTTCAAGATGAAATAAAAGACATCAATATGTCAACTCTCGGTTACCCAGGTTACTACATTGGAGTTATCATTGAGAGTATTGTTGTTGCGATTCGGTATAGTTCCCACTTGGTCTGTGGTGATGAATGAGAAACAGATATGGTTGTGCTTCTACTGCACCATTAACAGCAGCCACATGATAAATAAGCATCGGTTGACTAGACTAAGCAAGACGCCACTGAACATCACACTGCCAAGGACTGTGTTCACCCCGGAAGTCTATACCACAAATGGATGAATACACACTAACAGTAGCTGTGGTTTTCTATCATGTGTTTATGGTGTGTATTATTTCATCGTGGTACACCCCCCCCCCCCCCCCTGTCAAATACACGTGGATCAATGTACAGTAATAAAGAAAGTTTCAGAGGCAGACAACCTACAGTAAATGTGCCTGTGCTCACAAACAATAATTTTCCCCTCGCAGCTCGAGGTTCTACATGGAACCCAAAATACTTCTGTCCACTATGGGGGCTGCCGCAGAACCCTTTTGTTTTCTAAGAATGTGCCAATGTCTTGCCACTGGCATGCCAGACACCCTCGCAGCTCTGGGGGGCCCATGCGCCTGTCATAGATATCTATTTTCTAGTAACCCTTCAAAATGTCATTCATATGAACCCTTTTCATTTCCATACGTATGTACTGCTATAGGAGGCTAAGTGTTTGTTTCTTGGGCTTTAGGAATATGACTGAAAAAGTGACTCAGGCCTTGACAAATAAAAATAAAATACTGGTTGAACACATAAGGGGATATCGGTTGACAAATGCCGCGGTCAAGGCTATGCCAGTGTAATGAGTGGAGCTTACACAGGTGGTCAAAAGGCATATCAGAACAAGAGCCTAATGCTTCTGAGGTAGTTCTTCATGAGTTTTAGTTTAGACAACAATCTTTCCGCAGAAGCGACAGTTACAGGATGGTAAAAAAAAACTGCTTTATTACCTTGGAATACATCAGGGAAACTGGGCCGAAGGGAGTTGGGCTTCAAATAGAGCAGCTCTGCAACATCTTTAATTGAGCCGCTCATTCTCCTTAATTGCCGGCCTCGACAGGTTACGGAAAGAGATTAATTGTACAGGTCGTCTGGATACTTGGCAGACGCAAATAGATGATCATGTTTAGTGGACAAAAAAAAAGAGGGTTGCGATTTTGTTTATTCTGGTGAACCGCCGTTTGTGTTGTGTGGTCGTAAATATCAGCAGTCCTTTACCTCTGGTATGTCTTCGCACGCACCATTCAAAACGAAGTTTAAATTGTGTGCATCACAGTGGACATAGGCAGACAATGCACCATGTTTCAGGAAAGACTGTCTGGGTTGGCAATACTCGGTATAGAAAACAGTCAGCCCGCAACCTGGACCGACAGTGAATTTTTTTCCCAGGGGATTCTCTGAAGTTGGATTTCATTTAATTTACCTTGAATATTGCAGGCCATTTGTGTAGGCTATTAGCCAGAAAACAATAAACAGTTGCTTCTTTTATCCTTGAGCCAACTACGTTTTTCCTCATTGTTAGGTTATTTGTATTTATTGAGGATGACCATTAGCTGCTGTGTAGTTTTTATACAAAGTTCATAAATAGCATCTAAATACGATAGATGGCTATAGATAGTGTACTGAATTAAGAAACAATCCCTAGGAAGCTAGTGTTTTGAAGGTGGACTGACTATTATTTGGCATTGTTAGACTGGTTTTTACGCACAACAGCTTTCCATCCAAGCTGGGAGAGAGCACGGGGAGGGCTCATGTCATGCAGGTTCAGGTAGACTACACAGGACAGGTGCATATTATAAAACATCTCGTGGTAGCTGATTAGTATTAGTTGCAGCAAACATTTATTTTACAATCTGCAATGTTTGAATTTCCAAATTGAATTACTGAACAAGTAATTACATCATTGCCACCAGCCAGCAGTCTAAATATGACAGCATTGAAACACCATGTATAGCTTTGTGAAATAGGCTTAATGAAAATGATGAACAAATAGGCCTACCAATAAACATGTATACATTAGCTAAAGCAAAGATACACATGCCATGCCCTTGCACCACAGAAAGCCTATTATCGATTAATTAGGCATGCAGCCGCATGGGGGAGTCTGGGTGTTTGCTACCATGTCTGTGCTGGATGTGCCAGGGCCTGGGGATGGCTGGATAGTGGGGCTGGGGCTTGGAGAGAGGTCTGGGGACTGGGGATGGGGGTGGATAGAGGGCTGGGGATTGGGGCTTGGAGAGAGGGCTAGGGATGGGGCTTGGAGAGAGGACTGAGGCTTGGAGAGAGGACTGGGAATGGGGCTTGGAGAGAGGACTGAGGCTTGGAGAGAGGGCTGGGAATGGGGCATGAGATGGTTGTCTTGTATTACAGGTTAGAGACTGAAGAGACTGAAGAATAAACTTGTAAATAAACATTTATTACAGTAAAGTGCAACACAAAAAACTATCTTACTCTAGATACAAAGATTTCTGTTTGTTGGTTTATCTAATGTCATTATGAATATACCACTTTTTAACATAGCTATTGATCTTGATCAACATTGTCCTTGTCACTATGGTAAATGCAATTCCCGAGCATAAAATAATGAACATACAGTAGCAGTCAAAAGTTTGGACACACCTACTTATTCAAGGGTTTTTCTTTATTTTTACTATTTTCTACATTGTAAAATAATATTGAAGACACCAAAACTATGAAATAACACATATGGAATCATGTAGTAACCAAAAAAAGTGTTAAACAAATCACAGTTGCCACCCTTTGCCTTGATGACAGCTTTGCACACTCTTGGCATTTTCTCAACCAGCTTCATGAGGATGAATTTCAATTAACAGGTGTGCCTTGTTAAAAGTTCATTTGTGGAATTTCTTTCCTTCGTTAATGTGTTTGAGCCAATCAGCTGAATTGTGACAAGGTAGGGGTGGTATACAGAAGATAGCCCTATTTGATAAAAGACCAAGTTCATATTATGGCAAGAACAGCTGAAATAAGAAAAGAGAAACAACAGTCCATCATTACTGTAATCTACAATGTAAAAAATATGAAAAAATAAAGAAAAACCCTTGAATGAGTAGGTAGGTGTCTCCAAACTTTTGACTGGTACTGTATATCAATCAAGCTTTCCTAAGGCTATAATATGAATACTGTTCGATACAAACTGTAGCTTATACACTTCAGTTGACACTGTACTTAGTAGTGTTTGAGTTTATTACATTGTTTTACAGGGATAGTGCACATGAATCAATGTTTCTGTAAAAGGGATGGTTTTAGCCGGCCAGCTAATTTTCAACCGCTCTCCCTTAGTGTATATCGTAACTTTGTGTTGTTATGAGCTCATGAGAACAGTTATGAGAACGGTTCAGAGATATTCCTCCTCAAGCATCAGAGTTAACCCCTCTGAACTCTGCAGGGTCTGAAGAGGGATCATACAAGGTGTTGAAGAATGACAGCTCAGATTCCCTTCCGACTTCTAAACCCTAGAAATACAAATGGAGTCTCTTCATTACAGTCCTAGACAGAGCACAACTTGGCCAATATGGCTCTCAAACACACGTTTTCACGATGGCATTGACTGTCGTAACTTTGAACAGTATAGAATATGATTTTGGGATGATGTTCGCTATTTCATGTAATTTCATGTAATTCTACTTACGCTGCTCAGATCGAAAACGTGGACATTTTCCAGAGGTTCAGGCAGGCTGTGGGGGAGACAATCACTGAATTAGTTCTACCACTGTTGTGATCAGATATCATTGGATCTGTTTTTACATTGGAATCACAAATACTGCCATTGTCATTGTCATCGTCACTGCTGTCGTCGTCATCAGCAGCAGCAGCAGTATTCTCATCACCACGAAAGACATCACCAACTCATCATCAACAACTTGATCATAATTCTCATCGTGACATACTTGGTGGAGCGTTTCCGTGGGAGGACAACGAGAACAGCGGCGATGACAGCCACCGCCAGCAGAGAGAGAACCACTCCCAACCACACGGCCCACGAATCTGTCGGCACAGGAACACAGAGAGTTCAAAAGTCCGTGAACACTGTAACATTGTGTACATCAGTGTAACACCCTCGTCAAAACGGGGTTGTTAGTAAACTCATTCTAATACCATCCTTCCGACCACACCAAATGTCTAAACCTGGGGGGCTGAGGGACCATTGATCAGACGTTCCAGTCCAGAACAAGTCCAGCCCAGTCCAGTACAGCACAGTACAATACAGCTCAGTGCAGTGTGGTCCAGTCTAGTGCAGTGCAGTCTAGTACAATACAGAGAGAGGCCTACTATCTGGAGTTGGAGTGTCCGTGGGTACGGTGTTGTAGCAGTGACCAGGATGGATGGTGATGTCATCGAGAGCCACGTCACCGCCGGGGGCCCGGCCCCTCCAGTACATGAACACAAACTGTGGAGGGGACAGGACACAGCCTTTATATAAATCACAGACATATAGAGTATAATTAGTGACACATCAGTCTCACATGACCGTGCTTCCAAGTCTTGTTAATGATTTGGCTTGGAAGCCTGGGAATTGTGGTTTCTGACACAGGTAGTCACACACTAATACGGTAGTCCAGTGATGTTTAATCAAACCAGGGACAAAACGTACATGGAGAAGACAAGTATAAAATGTAAGAAGATCCTTGTATGCTTTCCTGGCCACTACAACGACCGCTTAATATAAAGCCTCCCTGAAGAGTTAAATGAGTTACTTATTACGTATGACTGTAGACACTTACCCAGAATGGCTGTGTATAATCCACGTATACGCTGCCCTCCAACCACACGTCTCCCTGGCTGCCTGACTCCGTCCACAAGACATCAGCAGCACCTCCACTAGCATGCTGTTTCCTGGGGGAATGAAAGAATCAACCAATCTATAAGCCAATCAATCTACCATTCATACACCCCGTCCATCAATCCATCCACCCATCGTCCAAACTGTCCGTCCATCCTTCCCGAGGACAACACGATCGTACCCACCTGTCATTGCGGTAGAGGTTGAGGGTCCCGATGTGAGGGCCATACATGTGAAACCAGAAAGTCAGACAGTAACCCCCGCTGTCCGCCTGCAGTATCTCACTGACCAGCATGGATCTGTCTCCCCATTGGCCAACAGAACTGTCCACATACAGGTAGTAACCTGGAAGGAGACAGGACAGGGAGAAACTAACGGGCCTTTTCTGACCAGCATCCCATTGACAGCCAGACTATCCAAAATATATAACTGACACCTTAAACCTTAAAGGGATAGTTTGGGATTTTGGCAAGTTCCATTTATCTACTCCCCAAGAGTCAGATGAACTCGTGGATACCATTTCTATGTATCTGCATGCAGTTTGAAAGAGGTTGCTAATTAGCATTAGCATAATGACTGGAAGTCTATGTAGACTTCCAGTCATTGCGTTAAAAGCTAGTTAGCATTGGCTTGCGAATCTACCTCAGACTTCCTTTATACTGGAGGCAGATACATAAAAATGGTATCCACGAGTTCATCTGACTCTTGGGGAAGTAGATAAATGGAACTTGCCAAAATCCCAAACTATCCCTTTAATGTTAGGGTTAAGGTAAGTCTCAGTTATATATTTTGGTTAGTCGGGCTGTCCCTTTAACCAAACCCCTAACCTAGGGGTGTCAAACTCAATCAGTGCAAGGGCCATACTGGAAGAAAAAAAATCACAGGCCAGACATAGCCTATTATGTTTGTTAAAAACTTCTTTTTTTTTACATCATACAACTACGACCTAAACTGGCCATTGTTCTATTAGAAAACATATGGCATTTTATAATGTATAATGCTGTATATAGCATATTTGACATGTAAAAATAAAAAAAAATAAACAAAAATAATAAATACTATTTGTCCAGCCTTTGCTGCTTGCAGATGTGCATTAGGCTATATGCTGCGACCCTAACCAAAAAAACAATTGAATAACTCCAAATAGCAAAAACATAGCTAGGTTGTTGTAACATTTAACCCTAAAACATGTTTTTCCGTTTTTTTGCACTGCATGGATCACCGGTGAGGTTGAATGCAGATTTGCTGTATGGCAGTGGAGGCTGGTGGGAGGAGCTATAGGAGGACAGGTAATGGTTGTAATGGAATAAATGAAACGGAGTCAAACATGTGGTTTCCATATGTTTGACACTTTTCCATTCCAGCCAATATAATAAGCCTGTCCTCCTAAAGCTTCTCCCACCAGCCTCCTCTGCTGAACGGTGCACTCAAAGAGTCGGTTTCCCGGACACAGATTAACCCTAGTCCTGGACTAAAGAGTACTTTCAATGGAGACTTTCCATTGATCTTGCTTTTTAGTCCAGGATTAGGCTTATTTCTGTACCTAGGAAACCGCCCCATTATGTCTTGTAGTTGTAGGCTACAGAAAAGGGCCCGTTGGAACCCAAACTTGGCATGACCATTTAGCCTACAACAAGTTTACACTTTCAGTCCGGTAAAAGATTCAGTCAGTGCCATCAGTGATGATATGACACAGAGCACTGGCTGGCTCGTGTGTAGGTCTGGGAGGAGGGGTGTGTGTGTGGCAGTGCACTGCCATTTGGCGTGCAGCACATTGGCTGTGACTTGTAGTGCAATGCATCGCGGGCTGTATGGAAGCGGGCCAAAATGAATTGACAACCCAAATCATTGCGCGGGCCGGATAGAAATGTGTCATGGGCCGGATTCGGCCCGCGGGCCTTGTGTTTCACACGTGCCCTAACCCTAACCGAATTTTAACACATTTTCTAATTAAATAGTCATTTGCACGTTACGTGTACCTGTCCCCCACAGGACAGGTACACGTAACACAAAAACGTTCAAAATGTTTGGAAAACAGAGACAATCATACCAGAACGTTAACATTAAGAACGCTAATTTGATTTCTCTGTTTGAAAACATTTTGCTACGTTGTGCCCTACTGAACATAACACATGCTCACCTAGGGAGGAGTTGGTGGTGTGGTCCACACTGGGCCCAGTGTTAGGGTTTGGTGAGGCCCCTCTGCCCCTCAGCCAGTCCCCCTCATCCACCCCTGCCATGGCCACGTTCGTCCAGCCACACAGGTTGGTCTGGAAGTCACAGCGTCCAGGGGGAGGACAGGGGCTGTTGGTCACCAGGATGTCATCAAAGGCCATGTCTCCCTCATCACTGCTCCCCTTCACCCCCTCCACAATGATCTGAAACCGCGTAATAGCTATGATAACCACCAGGAACAAAATCACTGTCATGTACAGCGACGACTCCTTGTGGACCCCCAGATGTTTCACAATTTTGTTGTGGCCCTGAAATAACTCACCTGGTTCACCTATTCAAGAGCTTGATGGTTAAATCAAATCAAATTATATTCATCACACGCGCCGAATACAACTGGTGTAGACTTTCACAGTGAAATGCTTTGCTTACGAACCTTTCCCACAGATGCAGTTGTATTGATTATTATAAAAAATAAAATAGTAACTAACACGAGAGGAATACAATAAAATACACAAGAATGGAGCAGGAAATACAGGATACAGGAAATACCCGTACCAGGTCAATGTGGAACTATATAGAGGGAGTACCAGTACCAGGTCAATGTGGAGCTATATACAGGGAGTACCAGTACCAGGTCAATGTGGAGCTATATACAGGGAGTACCAGTACCAGGTCAATGTGGAGCTATATACAGGGAGTACCTGTACCAGGTCAATGTGGAGCTATATACAGGGAGTACCAGTACCAGGTCAATGTGGAGCTATATACAGGGAGTACCAGCACCAGGTCAATGTGGAGCTATATACAGGGAGTACCAGTACCAGGTCAATGTGGAGCTATATACAGGGAGTACCAGCACCAGGTCAATGTGGAGCTATATACAGGGAGTATCAGCACCAGGTCAATGTGGAGCTATATACAGGGAGTACCAGTACCAGGTCAATGTGCAGAGGTATGGGATACTTTAGGTAGATATGTACATGAACGCAGGGTGACTAGACATCCGGATAGATAATAATAAAAGTTAAATAAAGAACAGAGTAGCAGCAGGAAACGATTAATGTAAAAGTGAGTGTGTGTGCATGTAGGTTTGTTTACGTAGTGTTGATATGTGTGTGTGTTATGTGTGTGTGCGTATGTAGTGTTTGAATGTGTGAGTGATTTGTGTGGGGGTGACAGTGTGGGATTGAGTGTTACCCGTTTCAAGAAGCTAGGTGTATGTCGCACGTCACTACTTCACAGGGGAGGCATTTTAACGTAATAATTTATTTTTAATCAACATTTTGGGGGCAGAAATGCCTTCTGGAACATGTGAACTTTCATTTGTCTTAATAACAAACGTGTATGCCATCTGTAAATACAAATCATTTTGTAAAATTAGGAGCCTAGTTGGTTTAGCCACAGAAAAAGTCAAGAACCGTCCCGCTAGCCATGATTGGCTGAGATAATGGATGGGCTGGACATGCCAAGAGGCTATTTCAGATTGGTCTGCCCTGTAGCACACTTCTGTCTGTAACATGTGATGCTCAGTAAGTGTAGATAATCCTTGCTACCACTGCCCTTTTGAAAGATTTAACATTAGCAATCCAGAACTGCAAACGTGTTGCTACTTTCTGCACACGGAAGAGTGTGAACTGGAGGGATTTGACACAATGGGCCAAACAAGCTGTAGCTAGCTAAAAAACAAATGGAAAAGACACGCTGGCGTGAAGAATTCATCCATGTACTGTATACGGGTAAGAGTCTAGCTACATTTTCAGATATTATGGGTTTCAAATTTAGTCAGAAAGTCGTTTTCATTGCAAGTTAGCTTGCTGGCTCGCTAGCAAATGTTACGTGTATGAACTGTGTAGTAATATTATTTGTATCTCAGAAAGCCATTTGCATTGCTAGTTATAGCCTAATGTTAAGCTAGCTAGCTAGATAACGTTGCACGTGGTTTGTTAGCTTTAGCTACCTGCAGATTCAGGTGTAGTGCAGCATTTCACACCTGGTGGCTAGCTATGACAATCCATTTGTACTGTAGCTATGGTTTTTTAAATGTTTTTTTATTTATTTAACCTTTATTTAACTAGGCAAGTCAGTTAAGAACAAATTCTTATTTACAACGACGGCCTACCAAAAGGCAAAAGACCTCCTGCGGGAACGGGGGCTGGGATTAAAAATAAAACAACATATAAATATAGGACAAAACACACATCAGGACATAAAGAGAGACCTAAGACAACAACACAGCATGGTAGCAACACAACATGACAACATGGTAGCAACACAACATGGTACAAACATTATTGGGCACAGACAACAGCACAAAGGGCAAGAAGGTAGAGACAACAATACATCACGCAAAGCAGCCACAACTGTCAGTAAGAGTGTCCATGATTGAGACTTTGAATGAAGAGATTGAGATAAAACTGTGCAGTTTGAGTGTTTGTTGCAGCTCGTTCCAGTCACTAGCTGCAGCGAACTGAAAAGACGAGACCCAGTGATGTGTATGCTTTGGGGACCTTTAACAGAATGTGACTGGCAGAACCGGTGTTGTATGTGGAGGATGAGAGCTGCAGTAGATATCTCAGGGGGGAGTGAGGCCTAAGATAAATAAGCATCAGCCAGTAGGTCTTAAGACAGGTATACAGAGATTACCAGTTTACAGAGGAGTATAGAGTGCAGTGAAGCGTCCTATAAGGAGAATTGGTGGCAAATCTGATGGCCGAATGGTAAAGAACATCTAGCCACTCGAGAGCACCCTTACCTGCTGATCTATAAATTATGTCGCTGTAATCTAGGATGGGTAGGATGGTCATCTGAATCAGGGTTAGTTTGGCAGCTGGCGTGAAAGGAACGATTACGATAGAGGAAACCAAGTCTAGATTTAACTTTAGCATGCAGCTTTGATATGTGCTGAGAGAAGGACAGTGTACTGTCTAGCCATACTCCTAAATACTGGGTTGGGATTATGGTTAATTGTTTAGCTAGCTAGCTACAAGTCTAAACAAAAGACTCCACATCGCCAGATGGTTAGATGACCCATCTAGTTAGCCAGGAGGGCCTTCCTCTGACACCTCCTGATATAGAGGTCCTGGATGGCAGGGAGCTCGGCCTCAGTAACATGCTGGGCTGTCCGCAGCGCTTTACGGTCAAGGGTGGTGAAATGACCATACCAAGCGCTGATGCAGCCAGTCAAGATGCTCTCGATGGTGTTGCTGTAGAACTTTGAGGATCTGAGGGCTCATGCCAAATCTTTTCAGACTCCCAAGGGAGAAGATGCACTGCCGTTCCCTCTTCACAACTGTGTGGGTGTGTGCGGATCAAGTCCTTAGTGATGTGGACACCAAGGAACTTAAAGCTCTCGAACCACTCCACAATAGTCCTGTCGATGTGGATGGGGGCCTGCTCTTCCATCTTTCTCCTTTAGGCCACGATTAGCTCCTTGGTCTTACTTTGTGGGAGAGGTTGTTGTCCTGGCACCACACTGCTAAGTCTCTGACCTCCTCCCTGTGGGCTGACTCATCACCGTCGGTGATCAGACCTACCACCATCGTGTCATCAGAAAACTTGATTTTGGTGTTGGAGTCGTGCGCGGCCACACAGTCATGGGTGAACAGGGAATACAGGAGAGGACTAAGCACACCCCTGAATAGTCCCCGTGTTGAGGGACAGCATGGCAGGGGTGTTGTTGCCTACCCTCACCACCAGGGGCTGACCCATCAGGAAGTCCAGGATCCAGTTGCAGGTTGAGGGGTTGAGTCCCAGGGTGCCTAACTTGGTGATAAACTTGAAGGGGACTATGGTGTTGAACGCTGAGCTGTAGTCTATGAACAGCATTCTCACATAGTTATTTCCCCTTTTGTACAAGTGGGAGAGGGCAGTGTGAAATGTAATTTAGATTGCGTCATCTGTGGATCTTTTGTGGAGGTATGCAAATTGGAATGGGTACAGGGTGTCTGGGATGATGGTGTTGATGTGTGTCATGACCAGCCTTTCAGAGTACTTCATAATTACATTTAGGCTGATTACCTTGGAGCTCTTGGGAACAGGGACAATGGCGGTCAGTTTGAAACATGTTGGGATTACAGACTGGGGCAAGGAGAGATTGAAAATGTCTGAAGATACCTACCATCTGGTCTGCACATGCTGTGAGAATGCGCCCTGGTATTCTATCTGTCCCGGCAGCCTTGTATTTGTTAACCTGTTTAAACATTTTGCTCACATTGGCCACGGAGAGCGGTATCATATAGTTATCCGGAAAAGCATGGGCTTTCGCGTGAAGCACAGTGTTATATTCCTCGAAGCGAGCATAAAAGACATTCAGCTCGTTTGGGAGTTCTGTGTTGCTGGGCAGCTCATGGCTGGGTTTCCCTTTGTAATCCGTTATCGTCTGCAAGCCCTACCACACAAGACAAGTGTAGAACAAGTAGTAGGATTCCACCTTAAACAGGATTATTTACAGTAAGTGTTAGGCTGGAGAAGGATGGGAATAGAAACGAAAAACATTGGGTTTCAACACATAGCAATCATCAGTGTGTTTGGTCTAGGACGGCATCCCACAGCGTCAAGACAGGGGCTCACCCTGTAATCGTCCCTGTCCAGCTGCAGCGTTGCCTGGGCAAACCTCCACAGAGCCCCCTGGTCCCCTGAGTGGGACAGCAGCATTACCATGCCCCCTTGTTCACTCCACTGGTACACATTCAGCGTCCCCATGCCCCTCCCAGACATGTGGTACCACAGCTGAAGACACACCCCTTTACCTGCGCCACAAACAGACACGTAACAAATATTATTTTTCAGTTTTTTTAGGATTTGCTCAAAAGTAGTACACTATATGCAAGTGAAATAATAGGCTATCATTTAAGACCGAACCTCTGTCATCTCTAGGAGATGGTTGCCAGTCTATGATTGCGTTCTGATTCCCTCAAAGTATGCACTTGTCCACTCTTCCCCACGCATTGAATAGCATTGGGGATGGCATGGGTTCAAACCAATCTTCCACCAGTCCTTTCCTTTTAATTCCATGAAGGGAAGTGAACAAGTGCACATAGAGCAGAAGGGTAGAGAAATGGGACGCAGAATATCCCTTTCACCTGCAGGGAAAAGTGGGGAGGCCATCCTGGCTGTCTGTCCAGGCTGGTCAACCCCCGATGAGGGCAGGTAGAAGTAGTGTCCAGTGGCGGTGTTGGTGGTGTGGTCGTAGTCCGGACCCGTGTTAGGGTTAGGTGTGGACCCGGACCCCCTGACCCAGTCACCGTCATCATCAGCCTGCTGAAGCCAGTTACAACTGCTCTCCTCGAAGTCACACAGGTCTGGAAGGTAAAACAAATATTTTAAGATATACAAAATATACACAAAATATGCAAAGATATGTGGACGTCAAATTAGTGGATTTAGCTATTTTAGCCACACACAGCCATGCAGTCTCCATAGACAAACTTTGTCAGTAGAATGGTGTTACTGAAGAGCTCAATGACTTTCAATGTGGCAAAGTCATAGGATGCCACCTGTCCAACAAGTCAGTTGGTCAAATTACAAAGTGGTAGGCCACACAAGGTCACAGAATGGGACCGCCGAGTGCTGAAGCGCGAAGTGCGTAAATATCTTCTGTCCTCGGTTGCAACACTTAATACTGAATTCCAAACTGCCTCTGGAAGCAATGTCAGCACAAGAACTGTGAGTTGGGAGATCATGAAATGTGTTTCCATGGCCGAGCAGCCGCACACATGCCTAAGATAACCATGCCAATGCCAAGCATCGGCTAGTGGTTTAAAGCTCACCGCCATTGGACTCTGGAGCAGTGGAAATGAGTTCTCTGGAGTGATGAATCATGCTTCACCATCTGGTAGTCCAACGGACGAATCTGGGTTTGGCGGATGCCAGGAGAATGCTACATGCCCGAATGCATACGGCCAACTGTAATGTTTGGCGGAGGGAGGAGGAATAATGGTCTGGGGATGTTTTTCATAGTTCGGGCTAGGCCTCTTAGTACCAGTGAAGGGAAATCTTAACACTATAGAATACCATGACACTCTAGATTCTGTGCTTCCAACTTTGTGGCAACAGTTTGGGAAAGGCCCTTTCCTGTTTAAGCATGACAATGCCCCCGTGCACAAAGTGAGGTCCATACAGAAATGGTTTGTTGAGATCGGTGTGGAAGAACTTGACTGTCCTGCACAGAGTCCTGACCTTAACTCCATTGAACACCTTTGGGATGAATTGGAACACTGACTGCGAGCCAGGCCTAATCTCCCAACATCAGTGCCCGACCTCACAAATGCTTGTGGCTGAATGGAAGCAAGTCCCCGCAGCAATGTTCCAACATCTAGTGGAAAGCCTTTCCAGAATAGTGGAGGGTGTTATAACAGCAAAGGGGGGACCAAGTCCATATTAATGACCATGATTTTGGAATGAGATGTTAGACGAGCAGGTGTCCACATACTTTAGGTCATGTAGTGTATCAACATATAATTAATGATATATGGAAATATACAGGTATATTAACATATACAGACATACATAAAAACGAACAAATGCATGCTAGGACTTGTATCAGAGTACACCATTAAGAAGAGTTATACTAAGTGTACAGAATGAAGTTAAGATGAAGGGTACCTGATGGGGCACAGGGTCCCGCGGTGAAGGTGATGTCATCGATGGCGATGTCCCCTGCCTCCCCGCCCACCGAGGCCTCCAATACCACCAAGTGGACTTCGTGTAAGGTCACATGACTCTGGGCCAGCCGCCACTCATCCCCCTGAGTGCGACCCCTGTACCACACCTATAGATAAAGACAGGAGAGCAGGTAGATGATATAGATCACTGATCTAGTGTCAGATATTACCTATAGGTCATAGGTAAAGACAGGGGGAGATTTAGATGTTACTCCTAATCTCTGATCCAGGTTCTGTTCTTACCAGTGTTCCTAGCCGGGACTGTGTGGTGTGTAGCACCATCCTGAGTGATCCTACAGTGGGCCCAAACATGTGGTACCAGAAAGAGAGGCAGTACCCCTGGGGCCCTGCAGGGGGCAGCAACTGGGACTTCAGCTGAGCAACACTACCAACGGTGCTCGGAGCAGAGCTCTCGATGTACAGGTAATACCCTAGGAATTAAACAACACACTGATTAACATTGAGGAAACCATTGAAGTATGCAACAGGTTGGAACCATTGAAGAAATTGAAAACACCCTGCTGACTATGCCAACATTAAAAAATGGCAACAGTTCCATAATATTACGTTATATTGTCCAGATTTGATGTAAGCATGATCATTGGTTACACTACCCCTTTAAAGTACCAGAAACAGTGAGGGAAGAACCATAGCCTACTATATCGCTAGCATCAAACATTGAGAGATGCTTTTATGTTGCAATAAAATATCAAAGAAAAACAGGGTGTGTTTTAATGTACATCATCATGAAATGAGTACATTGAGTGGTGATGTGATGCAACTGTGGGACTGACTGACCAGTGGTGGTGGTGTGGTCCCCAGCAGGCCCAGTGTTTGGGGTGTCTGTAGGACCAGACTTCACCTGCCAGTCCTGTTCCTCCTCTGCCCCCCGCATCCAGCCACACAGGTCCCTCTCGAAGGAACAGTCATATGCAGACAGGGCTGGAGAGAGAAAAGTAAAATAGTGACCCAGTGACATGATGTGGCCTCGGCCTTTATTCATAAAGCTTCTCAAAGCACTGATCTAGGATCAGGTCTAGGATCAGGTCCTCCCCCCTGTCTACCTAGTCTTATTCCTTATGATCTAAAAGGCTAAACTGATCCAGTCCTAGCCCTACCTGGTGGCTGGTAGGATGTGTCACAGTTGATGAAGGAGATATCGTCCAGAGCAACAGCACGGGAGACATCTGAGAGGCTCTCCCCGGCCAAGCTTCTGAACACTACCTGAGAGGACAGGCAATTACGTCAGTACAGTCAACTAGCATGCTGTGGGTCCAGAGGTTTCTCCTGATCGCCTGACCTCAGAACAGAATAATCTCGGCCTAGTAGAGTCTAGTAGCGACCAGAGTTTTTCCTGGTCTAGTAACATGATCGGTTAAAAATGACTCCTGGACCAAAACATGTGGTTTTATGGCTCCACTGAAATACCGTGCCAGTTCAATGTACGTCCCAATGGAGTCATATCAACAAAGCTAGTAAAGGGTATATGGGAACACACACCTTGTAGGGCTGCAGATGTTGACCTAGGGGCAGGTGCTCTGGTCTCCACTGGGGGGCGGTGGTGAGTGTGCGTGACCATAGTGCTACCTCTTTGCCCCCAGCCTCCTGCAGAAGAACAGTCAGAGACCCTACACTTTTACCGCGCATCTGGAAGTGAAACCTGAGTGAATGAGAGAGTGAGAGAGAGAAGGGTGGGGTGGATAGAGAGAAAGAGAGAGAGGGGGGGGGGGGCAGAGAGAGATGCTACTACCTGGTCCGTGAGTCTATAATATAAAATATTGTTGAATAAAACTGAGGTCAAAATCCACAGGTAGACATTGAAGGCGGGCTCGTGGCATCAGCCTACTGGCTGTCCTGTCTGTCACTCACAGTATCTGACAGTAGGGGGACAAGGATGGGAGGGCGGGACTCTGGAGACGAGCTTCGATTTGGGACTGGCTGAAATTGACTGCCATGTAGTAGCCTATACACAAAGTAGGAGGGAGAAGGAAAAGGCCTAAAACATGCAATCTGTAACTTTCATTTCCTGTCAAAAGTGCTGCTGCTGCACTTGCTTTTTAAACTGTGTTGAGGAACGTAACCATCTGTTTTTTTCTTGGCTGATTGTGTTAATAGTACCGATCGAGTTGTCACTGGTGAAATGAAAATAACAGAACACACCTTTATGTTAAATGGCTTTACATGTGCTGTTGCGTTGTCATTGGTAGGTGGTTGTGGCCATGTGTTTGGTCAGTGTGTGTGGTCCCTTGTAGTTACCTGTGCCAGTCGTGTGGTCCGTCTCTGGTACTGTGTGGTTTCCGGCTTCCTGTCTCTGCCATCTGTTGACGCCCTCGCTGGTGTCACTCCACAGACACTGGTCACTCTCAAATGTACAGGGACTGGTGGTGGGAGGGACTGAGGAAGTGGGTGTGGTTTCAGTTGTGGGAAGGTCTGAGGGAGTGGGTGTGGCCGGATTAGTTGGAGGGACAGAGGAAGGTGGGTTGACTGGCAGCTGGCTGTTGTTAGGGTCGTGGACACACTCCTTGAAGAAGGAAACGTCGTCAACTGCAACCAGACCAATGTGGTTATCTCCTCTCTTATACTGGAATACAATCTGCAGACACAAGCATACGTACGTACACACACACACACACACACACACACACACACACACACACACACACACACACACACACACACACACACACACACACACACACACACACACACACACACACACACACACACACACACACACACACACACACACACACACACACACACCAAGTGAGCAAGACGGATTACGAGGACATGTGATCAGAGCATGTGCTGACCAACTGGCAAGTGTTTTCACTGACATTTTCAACCTCTCCCTGACCAAGTCTGTAATGCCTACATGTTTCAATCAGACCACCATAGTCCCTGTGCCCAAGAAAGCTAAGGTAACCTGTCTAAATGACTACTGCCCCGTAGCAATCACGTCGGTAGCCATGAGGTGCTTTGAAAGGCTGGTCATGGCTCACATCAACACCATCATTCCAGAAACCCTAGACCCACTTCAATTCACATACCGCCCAACAGATCCACAGATGACACAATCTCAATCACACTCCACACTTCCGTTTCCCACCTGGACAAAAGGAACACCTATTTGAGAATGTTGTTCATTAACTACAGCTCAGCGCTCAACGCCATAGTGCCCACAAACTCATCACTAAGCTAAATGACCCTGGATCCTGGACTTCCTGATGGGCCGACCCTAGGTGGTAAGGGTAGGGAACAGCACATCTTCCACGCTGATCCTCAACATGGAGGCCCCTCAGGAGTGTGTGCTTAGTCCCCTCCTGTACTCCCTGTTCACCCACGACTGCGTGGCCAGGCACCACTCCAACACCATCATTAAGTTTGCCGACGATACAACAGAGGTAGGCCTGATCACTGACAATGATGAGACAGCCTATAGGGAGAAGGTCAAAGACCTGGCAGTATGGTGCCAGGACAACAACCTCTCACTCAATGTGAACAAGACAAAGAAGCTGATCGTGGACTACAAGAAAAGGAGGGCCGAACAGGCCTCCATTAAGATCGATGGGGCTGTGGTGGAGCAGGTTGAGAGTTTCAAGTTCCTTGGTGTCCACATCACCAACAAACTATCATGGTCCAAACACACCAAGAAAGTTGTGAAGAGGGCTCGACCACACCTTTTCCCCTCAGGAGACTGAAAAGATTTGGCATGGGTCCCCAGATCCTCAACAGTTCTACAGCTGCACCATTAAGAGCATCCTGAACGGTTGCATCACCGCTTGGCATGGCAACTGCTCAGCATCCAGATGTAAGGCACTACAGTAGGTAGTGCGTACAGCCCAGTACATCACTGGGGCCAAGCTTCCTGCCATCCAGGACCTATATACTAGGCTGTGTCAGAGGAAGGCCCAAAGAATTGTCAAAGACTACAGTCACCCAAGTCATAGACTGTTCTCTCTGCTATCGCGCGGCAAGCGGTACCGGAGTGCCAAGTCTAGGTCCAAAAGGCTCCTTAACAGCTTCTATCCTCAAGCCATAAGACTGCTGAACAATTAATCATATGGCCACCCGGACTATTTACATTGCCACCCCTCCTCCCTTTGTTTTTACACTGCTGCTACTCGCTGTTTGTTATCTATGCATAGTCACTTAACCCCTACCTACGTATTACCTCTAACCTGTACCCCTGCACATTGACCCGGTACAGGTACCCCTTGTATTTAACCTCATTACTGTTTTTTTTCCCCCTTTAGTTTATCTAGTAAATATTTTAGTTATTCGATTTTCTTAACTGCATCGTTGGTTAAGTAAGCATTTCACGGTAAGTTATACACCTGTTGTTTTCGGCACATGTCACAAATAAAATTATATTTTAATTTGACACCAATGAGCCATCCAATCTGTTATGCAATACACACTAAATAATCTCGATGTCACAAATGCCTGTGTGTGTGTGTTTGTATGTGTATGTGTGTTGTCCTCTCTGACCTTGCTGTTGACCGGTATGAACAGTATGACCTCTGCCCTGTGCCAGCTGTAGTCCTGTGATGAGTCTCTGGTCCACAGCACAGTGTCATCAGCCCCATCCTGGTCTGTCCTCAGCCTCATAGTCAGACTGGCCGTCTCCTCATCCTGACTGTAGTAGAAGAACCTCACCTGTAGGGAGAGACAGAGAGCAGCGTCTCACTGAGAGAACTACAGACTAGCTTGAGGAGGCTTCGGTACTGCTGTTGGTGCATAGAGATGGAGAGAGGGCACACTTCCTATCTTTGCCCTGATCGTTTCTGTGACGGCACAGGCAGCACTATCGCGGCCTAAAACAGGCTTTTGTGGCAAGTGCGCCCTCTAGCCAACTCTATGTGCTGGTGTAACATTTGTGTTCATTGTGAACCATATAGATAGCGATTGACAGAGTGGTTGTGAACATAGAGCGACTCACGGTGCAGTTGGAGCTGGGTAGCAGAGTGCTGGAAAGCAGCTCTGATGTCTGGCCCTTCTCAGTCAGGTGGCTCCCGGGAATCACATAGTGCCCTGAAACATAAAGACGACCTCGTTCTATCACAAAGAACCGGCCTGTATCTACACCACCGACAGTAGTGGGGGGACGGTAATCTCAGCACCCTGAAGTAAATCTCTCAGGAGCGTTGCTACTCTATAAGTCTGTGACGAAAGACCACGGGGATGGCCAGAGGGCAATTCTTGAACTCCCCGATCCACACACTATAATCTGTCTCGAAGTGCACCGAGTGGACCTACCTGCTCCGTTGTTTTTGGTGTGGTCCCTCGGCGGCCCGTGTTGAGGCCAGGCGCTCTCTCCCTTCTGGAAGGTCCAGTCAGCCCCGGGGGTGTCCACCTCACTCTCCTCCCAGGAGCACAGGCCCTGCTCAAAGCTGCAGTGCCCTTCGTAACCCTGCTTCTCTGGATACACGCAGACAGAGGAAAGGGAACACTCAGGATACAACCAACCCGATTAGAGCTCTTTGTTATTATTATGTGACCTGACCAGGAAAAACTCCAGGTCCTGGTTAAAAGTATGAACCAAGGTTTTCCTGCGTGCCAAACGGTCCTTCTCACTCACCACAGTCGGCCTCGTCAGTCCCATCCCCACAGTCGTCGGTGTAGTCACACACTCGGCTCTGCGCCACACACACACGGTTAGAGCAGGTGAACACTCCAGCTGGACAGGAGTCCTGGGGCTCTGAAGGGGAGCGAAAACAGAGTTCAGCAAAGACTCGCTCAACCTGCTTTAAAATCAGCACTGGAGCAAAGTGAGATTCAATCTATATACTGTAGCTCCTGTAATAGACAGCTAATACTATGCTATATTTTGCTATACTATATTCCCCTAAATGCAATTGACCACTTAGGATATTGCCATTGTATTTTATAGCGTAATTGTTTCCCTTCCTCTGCAACACAACCCCTGTCTACAGTCACTTTGTGTGTTTGCTGCTCACCAGGCAGACTACAGTTGAGGAAGAGGATGTCGTCAATGGCGATGTCCCCTAGCTGACTGAAGGTCCTGGTCGCCTGGAAGAACAGGGTGAACACATGGGGGGTACGACCCACGATCACCTCCCCCCGACGCCACGCGTCCCCCTGGTCCCCCGACCGCCACCACAGAGGAGTGGTCCTGGAACCCTCCTGAAGAAGCACACGGAGTTCCCCTACACCTGCATCAACGCAAGCACACACACAATGCACACACCCATAAACACTACGACGGCCCATACCAAAAAATTTAAACATAAGCAGACCAAACTCTTTGGTCCTTTAAAAACCTGCTGTATGTAAAAACATTGTGTGCTATAGCTTGGGAAAAAAATAAATGTGACTCGGGATGACAACATAATGATGTTTGTTTCCAACATTAGGTCTGTTTTCCTAAAGAAGTTAAATCCGCTTTGTGTTTTGTTTCCTTGCCACGATACTAACGAGTATCACGGTACTGGTATCATCCCGGCCCTTATAAACACGCATAGACGCAAAACGTGCACATACAGGTAAAAAGTATATTGAAAGAAGGTGCTTCCACACAGGTGTAGCTCCTGAGCTAATTAAGCAATTAACAGCCCATCATGCTGGGCTGGCCATTATTTTGGCTACCGTGGCTATGTTCCTATAGGACGACAATGCTCCCCATCCACGGAGCACGAGTGGTCCCTGAATGGTTTGATGAGCATGAAAACGATGTCAATCCTACGCCAAGGCCGTCTCAGTCATCAGAGCTCAACCCAGTTGAAGCCTTAAGGGAGATCCTGGAGCGCCGCCTGAGACACCGTTTTCCACCACCAACAACAAAACACCAAAGGATGAAATGTATATGGAGTTCCAGACACTTGTAGAATCTATAGCAATGTATGGAAGCTGTTCTGGTGGCTCGCGGTGGCCCATCGCACTATAAAATCACTTTATGTTGGCGTTCCCTTTATTTGGGCAGTTACCTGTACGTGCAAGCCCGCAGAAACACACAGCACTTGTTACGCACGCGTGCAGATGTGTTGGAGCATCTTACCTGTTCCATACATGTGGTAGTAGAACTCCAGCAAGCACACAGCACTGGCCTGCTTCATGGTGGGACTCTGCAGCGCTGCAAAGCTGTCCACATCCCCACGGCTAGACTCCACCGCCATGTACCAGCCTGGAGGAATACAGAGTAAACAGAGGGGAGTTCAAGTATAACTACAAGGGTGGTGTGTGTCTTAAATGTGTGTGTGTGTGTGTGTCTTACCCAGCTCAGTGCCCAGGGTGTGGTCTAGTGACGGGCCAGTGTTTTCCGCGGTAGTGCCATTCCTGCCCCGCTGCCAGGTAAACTGGCCCACACTGACATCCGCCCAATCACAGGTGCCGTTCTCAAAGGAGCACCCCACAAAGTCGCCGCTGGTCCCATTGTCTGTCGGGACAGGTGAACGTGGGATGGAAGGACATGGAATAGGGTATGGGGGGACCGAAACAGGTGTAGGGGACAAGGGCCGACAGAGGACAGGGACAGTTAGCCTTGCTGTTTTGATTTTCCCATAACCAGTCTACAACTATAGCTATAAAGCCTTCCACATGGTTTGTACTGTACCTGGACAAAGCCCTGGCGTTACAATGATGTCATCAACAGCAATAAATCCACGGTCTCCAGATTCTGCGTCTATCAGCACCTAGACAGACAGGGGTTAGAAAGTACACTCAGATGAGCAGGACCAGTGTGTGAGCTGCTTACAAAGCGTTAAACCAGTCACTCAGTCACTGTACCTGGAATGGGCCGGACTTCTCCACAGAGCCAGAAAAACGGGTCCAGTTGGATCCCCCAGACTGGGTCTCAAACAGTAACTCTTGTTTTGTTGGACCAGAGCGCTCAAACACGCGCAGGGCCCCAGACTCACTGCACAATAAGGAACACATAAAGGGAGGGCCGATAATTATTCTATTAGAGAAATGTTGACTCCTACCACACTTTACCAATATAGAGCCTGCTATCCCAATAGTAGTAGTTCATATACAGGTCATTACAATAGTAACGTTCCATACGGTGGCAGGTAGCCTAATCTTTAAGAGCGTTGGGCCAGTAACCAAAAAGTCGCTGGTTCGAATCCCCGAGCCGACTAGATGAAGAAAAAACATCTGTTGATGTGCCCTCGAGCAAGGCACTTAACCTTAAACTGCTTCTCGATAAGTGTCTGCTAAATTACTAAAACGTAAATTACTCCAACCAGAGGGTGGGGTGTGTATGTCTTGTTTTTGAATGTATGTAACTTGTCATATGTGGTTTTAATGTACCGGACACCACACAAAATAACTTCCCCTCTAAGAAAAGTCAAGTCCCAGTAAGTCTAGGCTCTGACCTGCCATTCATGTGGTACCAGATGGTAAGGCAGGTGGCTTCAGTCTGAGACCGGATCCACTCGGAGACCACCACGGCCCGACTGCTCTGGTTCTGTGGCAGGGCCGGGCTCAGCAAAAACCTCCCTGATAGGAGAACAGATCACAATATAGGTATACATCAGTCATCATCATAAGGCAGCAACTATCATTTCAGCTTGAGTATCTGATGCACAGGAAAATGGGCTTTGATGTCCGGCTGCACCACATTAAGCTACTAAAACGATGTGTGTACAATCTCCGTGTTTATTTTCCGTTATTTTACTAGGTAAGTTGACTGAGAGCATCTTCTTTTCACAGGTCTAATTGGAAGGGAATCCTATTCTAGCATGATTTTCAACTAGTTGACCTGGATCGATCGACGTGTTTCTCTTTGTAACTGCCTGCGGTGCCTGTGGTCCAAGCTCTCACCCTCTGGTGTCTGACTGGTGTGGTCAGTGTCTGGGCCATGGAAGCGTCCGTCTGCCTGTACCCAGTCGTGTCCGCTTGTCCGGGCCTCGTTGACCCAGGTACACTGGCCAGACTCAAAGTCACAGCTGCCCGTGGGAGTACAGGCTCCTTCCCTCATAGACACGTCATCAATCTGCACCGTCGAATCAGAGCCCGGCGCGTGCTCTGCTCTGAAAACCACCTGAGAGTGTGTGCGGTGTGTGGGGTGAGGGGATGGGAGGTTTGTGGGCGTGTGAAGTCAGAAGAAAGTGGAAAGATATCCATCAGTCACTCGCCATTCCACTTTCCAATGAGGATACCTGGTCATAGGAATGGCTGGTATCACAGCCAATTAGAATGCGTACAGTGTTGCGGTAGCTAGCTAGCGGAGCTAACCTTAAAGGTGTTAGGGGCGGACACAGTGAGTTCTGCCACCTCCCAGCCTGTAGAGGAAGCTCCAGAACGCTGCCACAGAGCCAGGCCCTGCTCCTCGCTCCTCAGGACATGCACTGACAGACGGTCAGTGGAGCCAGCAGGCAGCCAGTACCTAGAGGCGAGGAGTCAGAGATCAGGGCAGAGGTGAAATGAGAAGATTGTGGGGTGAGGTTTTTAGTAGGAGAGTGAGGTGAGAAACGAGGCTAAGGGGTGAGAAGGGAAAAGAAAGGTGAGGAGAGGAGAGTGAGGTAACAGCGAGGGACTGAGCTCACCAGAAACGAACACACATCCCTGTGGTAGAGCTTAGCTCTGAAGAAAGCAACTGAGCCACCTCGATCTCTTCGGAGTTCCGTTTCAACACAGTCAGATAGAAACCTACAGGACACAGACAATCAATAATTGCCATCATAATAGATTGGATTTACGCAGCACTTTAACGGGTGCTCAAATCCCACTTTTGCACCAGCTAAATTCGCAGCCAAACAATGCCATGAATGACTACTGTTTGACCTGCTTCCTGAAGATGGCCAGGTGGGACTTCCTGGTTAGATAAGGTTCAACAAAAAAAAGATGTCTCCCTTCCTTTTCTACCACCCTTCCCAAACACAATGATATTGGGCCATAATAGCACTCACCATTCTCAGTTCTGTAGGTGTGGTCCAGTCGGTCCTTCCTGCCTCTCAAACGGCCCCAGCGCCCCTTGTGACTCACGTCTACCTCAAAGTCACACCAGGAGTCTACCTCAAATCCACACGGATCTGTATGAAGCAAACACTTATTACCCTGATGCCTCCCCATCCACTCCCGATTTAGAATATCCTCATAGTCTCAAATCAGTGAGGAAATATATTGCCTACATGATGTGTTTGATATGGTGTAACCCCACAGAATGAAATGGAACTCTAGTAAGTGATATGATCGACATAGGTTATACTATGTGCATTAGTGGCAATATAATAACAACAATTATATACACTTTCAGTGTTAAAAAATGCTTCACAGGGCAGTCTGTTTATACAGCCATGATGAACGCATCTCTTACGTTGATCTTTGCAGGCCCCTTCCTTGACAGTGACATCATCGATGGCTATAAACCCACTGCCAGAGGTATTCCTGCTTCCAGAGAACTGAACCTAGACCACAGATCATACATATGCATTTATTATGGATCCCCATTAGCTAATGCAGCAGCTACTCTTCCTAGGGTCCAGCAAAAGGAAGTTTATACAATTTTCAAAACATTACAATACATTCACAGATTTCACCACACATTGTTCAATAAGGTGTATTTTTATCTGTTTAAAAAAATATAATTCACTGCTTGCATCTGTTACTTGATATGGAATAGAGTCCCATGTAGTCATGGCTCTATGTAGTAGTGTGCGCCTCCCATAGTCTGTTCTGGACTTGGGGACTGTGAAGAGACCTCGTGGCATGTCTTGTGGGCTATGCATGGGTGTCCGAGCTGCGCGCCAGTAGTTCAAACAGACAGCTCGGTGCATTCAACATGTCAATGTGCATGTGTGTGTACCATCAGGTAAACCTCTCACATATACAAGTATTGATGAAGTCAATATCTTCCTCTACTTTGAACCAGGAGAGATTGACATGCATATTATTAATATTAGCTCTCTGTGTACATCCAAGGGTCAGCCGTGCTGCCCTGTTCTGAGCCCTCATTACCACTGTGTGTGTGTGTGTGTGTGTGTGTGTGCGCGCGTGCGCGCATACCTCCTGTGTGTCTACTATGCCGAGTTGAACCTGTGCATTCATCCACTCTGAATCCTGGCTGCCTTGGCGAGTCCACACCACAGTTCTTGATGTTTTCTACCATGAAGAGAATGATTATAGTTCCATGTAGTACTAAATGTTACAGTACTCTTATAGGTGACGCATTGAAAAAAACAGAACTATTAGTTGAGTAGGTAGTTATGTGCAAGTTAGAGAACAATGACATAAAAGCTTGGTGATGAAAGGCACTTGTTCAACCGTCAGTTCAACCAACTGTAGAAGGCTGTTACTCTAAAGCCCCTCGCCACTAATACATATATTGACAATGATTTGGGCAATAGCAGTCATCAGGGAATTCTGTATGTTTATTATAAAGTAACTAAGGCCCAGAGTTGTAAAACTCCTTATAAAACATCTGTGTAAAAAAATATACGGCTAGGACAGAGATTAAGCCTAGTCCCGGACTAAAAAAACAAGCTCAATTTGGATTCTGAATTGAAAGTACTTTTCAGTCCAAGACCCGGTTGAGTCTGTGTCTGGGAAAGCAGCCCATACTGTAGTAGCTGTCTACCGTACATACCGTCTGCACTAAGAGGTCCAGATTGGACACAGAGGGTCCCAACATGTAATACCAGAAGCCAACGCAGAGGTCCGTGGTTTGGAACGGAAGAGGAACAGAGACGACCGCGGTCTCACCGTCCACGCTACCAGACATATTCACCATCAGGTAAAACCCTGTCACACACACAGGACACAAAGCAGCCATTTATTAAATGACAGTCTTCGCCACTTTGAGTGACACTTGTGGCAGACGCACAAGGCGACATGACCCCCTGCTTTGGACCATCTGGCAGAACGGCCAGAATATGTAGGAGACGGTGCCAGACGCATGACGGAACCAACCCTATGAACTATGCCTATGTAACGTGTAACCAGTATATAAAGAGATCTAACGGGACTGCCCCGTGGGGGAAGCTCACTTCAGACCGGTACTTTATGCATCTAAGTTTGACAGTGACCTCTCCAGCATGCTGATAATAAACAATGTTTGATTTAAAAATGTATTTGGAATGTCCCTGTGTAAAACGTCCATGACAGTAGCTAGCTCTTCAGGTCCAGAACAGTACCTTTGTCATTTCCGACCGTGTGGTCGTACAGCGGTCCATTCCATGGCTGGTCCACCTGCAGGCCTTGGGAGTGGACCCAGTCGAAGGCGTCATCGGTCTCCTGGACACAGTTACACAGGCCTGATGGGGAAAGACAGGAACATTTTAATCTCATTTCCCATCTTCTCTGCTACTGGCGTATGTTATTGCTTCCTTCACAGTGCTCCTTTATGAAGCTGAACCCTCCCCGCAACTCATTCTTAATGCCAATCAGACCTAAGTAAATCTTCTTGGAATTTCAGGCTAAACTAGGAGGGATTGGAAAACAGATCTGGGACCAGGTTGATTTCCTAGCAAGCCTCTTCTCTGTGCCTCACCATGTTCAAAGGTGCAGTCCATAGGAGTGGCTGGAGGGGTGGTGGGTACTGTGGTGGGGGCTGAAGTGGTTGGGATCAGCTCTGCACAGGTCAGGTTCATCCTAACGTGGATGTCATCCAGGGCTATTCCTCCGTCTTCGCTGCCGGGGCGCCTGGTAGAAAATATGATCTGCAACAAAACACATGGTCCAACAATGTCTACTTGAATGCTCACTGGTACATTGGTTGACCGCTGTCTGATTGGTTGACCGTTGTCTGACCTGGTGTGGTCCTGTAGCGTTGTAGTCCACCATGGCCTGATACCAGATTGGGTCGAGTTTACCAAATCTGCTCCATATCGAACGTAGAACACCCGTCTCGTTCACATAGACTGTCAGCTCCATCTGGTCTGGGGAGGGAAGCAAACACTAAATGCACACTTTTTTGGGGGGGTATGTATGACACCAGTAGGCCCTATAGTGGCATGGTATTACACGCACAGGAGGCTGCTGTGGGGAGGACGGCTCATAATAATGGCCGGAACGGAGCAAATGGAATGGCATCAAACACCTGGAAACCATGTTGGATGTATTGGACACCATTCCACTGACTTCACTCCAGCCATTACCACAAGCCCAATTAAGGCGCCGCCAACCTCCTGTGCATGCAAGATCGGTTTATTGTTTTGCATTATATCCTTCACCATTTACAGCCATATCAGAGCCGGTTTAGGCTACTTACCCATGGGTCCCCACATGTCCATGAAGTACCAGAACTCTATACATGCATTCTCTGCCGCCTCCATTGGTTCACTCTGCAGCTGGGTAATCTCCAGTCCAGAGGAAAATACACCTGTCGTAAAGATGATGTAGTGTCCTGGAGAGGAGAGCCACAACAAACACAAGTAAAGCCATTTTCTTTAGACAACGAAAACGACAGCGGGAAACGCTGTGCCCTGGGTATAAACTTCAGCAGGCTAACGCTGTCTTGTGGCACAGGGCCGACCAGGGCTCAAACTCAATTGGTCACACAGGCTTGAAGACTTGTTAAAGCTCCCCAAGCCTAAAGTTGAGCTAAGACTTTAGCTCAGCGGTCAAATACGATCTTGTGGCACAGACAGTTGACCTAGGATCAAACCCCTTCAGTCACACCGTCAGCCTACCCTGGCCAGAGTTGGTGGTGTGGTCCACTGTTGGAGAGAAGCGCCCTCCACTGGACCCTGACCACCATTCCCAGTCCACTCCTGACACAGCTGGGGGACTGTTCAGCCAGCCACAGTAGTCAATCTCAAAGTCACAGAACCCTGCAGAACACACACACACACACACACACACACACACACACACACACACTGATGGACTTACGTGCACACACATATGGATGGACGCATGCACGAACTCAAGAACACACACATAGTAAGAATAGCTTTCAGAGCCTTTCTGGTTTCTGTGTGTATTTTGTAGTTTCTTACATTAACATCCCACTGGTCATCGATTCATTGACACACTCACCTTGTGGTGGACACGGCCCATTAACAAGGGTGAGGTCATCAATGGCAATGTCCCCCTCCCGGCCATCCCCGGCCACAGCCTCAAAGATGACCTGTCAATCAGGAAACACATTGCTGTAATCTTAGTGAGTCTATCTATTAACGGTCTGTGTTTGATTGTACGACAATACGTACAGGGTCCATGCTTCACACGTGTAAATTAGTGGGAAAGTAGATTACAGGGTACAGTAAACAGTGGTCCTCAGCTGAAGGTTTCCTCAGCGGAATTCCAGAGTAGAAGTCATACTATATCTAGGGTTTGTCTGAAATGGCACTATATTCCCTATATAGTGCACCACTGTAGGGCTCTGGTCAAAAGTAGTGCACTATTTAGGGAATAGGGTGCCAATAGGATGCCTAGATATCACCCCGTACTCTCATTCTGACTCTCTGTGTGTGCTAGTACAGCTTTAGTGGTCTACTGAAGGGTTGAAGTGCACAACCTGACTGCAGATTGCACGTCAGCACTCACCAGACTGACTCTGATTGTGTTGAGGGTATATTTCAATTTTTTCAGATTATCCAAAGATTATATATCGCAGACCATGGCGGACTTTGTGACAAACTCAACCATGTACGTGCCAGCTGTTTTATCTCCAGCGCAGAAAAGCAAGACTCCTCTTTTCTTTATCTTTTCATTGGAAGATGATTTATGACGCTCAATCAGATGTTTAACGGTTCACATGTGGTAAAACACTTTATCGGTGTGGATCTACTTCTAGTGTTAATTCATGTACGACCAAAATGTGTGTTTAGCTTTCACATGCAAACACCACAGTTGGGGTCAATGCGATTTCAATTCAGTTGTGTAGTAAGTCCGTGTTGGGGCAGATTACTTTTAACATGAAAAAATAAAGTAATCAGTAACGTAAGCGATTACTTTTGGATTACTTTAAATTCTAACACCCCGGGCATATTTTAACTGCAACTAAAATATAGTAACACGACTATTTCTAATTTGGGGACTGGTGTGAAAGCATACAAATGCTATAATTCACATTATATTTTATATTGTGAGACCATCCACAGGGCTCAAAATAAACTTTTTCCTAACGTTTTCAATTGGTGGCACAAGCCAACAAATCTGGTCATGCGGAGTCAGGCAATAGAACACACGAGTAGTCTAATGATCTTATCTTAAACCCACTCAAATGACTTAAGTCTAATAGACTACTAAAATGGTATGATTCAATAAATCAATTGTTCAAATTAATTAGCATGTCCGAGCAGGAATGCATGATTCAAGATACTGAATCAAGATATAACCTTAACCACAGATTATCATAACATTTGGGTTGGACAATAGGTTCGATAGTTCATGGTTTGAAATGTTGCTCAATTAGAAAGCATTTTCTTCCCCGCTACTCAGAGACAGAGTGAAAGTGAACTGTAAATACACTACAAAGCAGCAACTCTATGGAGTCCAGACAACTTTCTGATTGACCAGGCCTGTGGTAAAATGGTTTGGTAGCCTTACCTATCGATTCAATCAATTGGAATACAAAAGAAGCCACGCACCCTTGACGGGCGATCAGCAGGACAATAGAATCTTGCCGAGCTGAGGGCATGTCAGAAGTCTTGAGGGTGCACAAAATGACAGCAGTGCTGACGAAGTGTTATCAAATGTTCCTATTCATATTGGATGAAGAAATCCTCATTTTTTTTATATATATAACTTTATTTAACTAGGCAAGTCAGTTAAGAACGAATTCTTATTTTCAATGACGGCCTAGGAACAGTGGGTTAACTGTCTGTTCAGGGGCAGAACGACAGATTTTTACTGTAGCACCAGTAGTAGTAGTAATAGTGGTAGTAGTGGTAGCAGCAGCAGCAGGGGTTTGAACTTGCAACCTTACGGTTACTAGTCCAACGCTCTAACCACTAGGCTACCCTGCCGCCCCAATATCATTAGCTGTTTAAGAAAGTAACTATAATCCTGATTAAAAATGTTTTTAAGTCGTCCGTGCTGATTACAGTTACCTCATTTTTGTAATTTGATTACTTAATCTCCATTACAAATAATCCATAGTAGCAGCAGTAGTAGTAGTAGCAGTAATAATAGTAGCAGTAGTAGCAGCAACAGTAGTGGTAGTATCACCAGTAGTAGTAGTAATAGTGGTAGCAGTAGCAGTAATAATAGTAGCAGTAGTAGCAGCAACAGTAGTAGTAGTAGCACCAGTAGTAGTAGTAATAGTGGTAGCAGTAGCAGTAATAATAGTAGCAGTAGTAGCAGCAACAGTAGTGGTAGTATCACCAGTAGTAGTAGTAATAGTGGTAGCAGTAGCAGTAATAATAGTAGCAGTAGTAGCAGCAACAGTAGTAGTAGTAGCACCAGTAGTAGTAGTAATAGTGGTAGCAGTAGCAGCAGCAGCAGTTGTTGCAGTAGTAGCATAAGTAATAGTAATAGTAGTGGTAGAAGAGGCAGAAGCAGCAGTAGTAGTAGTAGGAGTAAGAGTAATAGAAGTAGAAATAGTAGTAGTAGCACCAGTAGTAGTAGCAGCACCAGTAGTAGTATCAGCACCAGTAGTAGTATCAGCACCAGTAGTAGTAGTAGCAGCAGCAGTAGTAGTAGCAGTAGCAGCATCAGTAGTAGCACCAGTAGTAGTAGTACCAGTAGGAGGAGTACCAGTAGGAGCAGCATCAGTAGTAGCACCAGTAGTAGTAGTACCAGTAGGAGGAGTACCAGTAGTAGTAGCAGTAGTAGTAGCACCAGTAGTAGCACCAGTAGTAGTAGTAGTTGTAGTAGTAGTAGCAGTACCAGTAGTATTAGTAGCAGTAGTAGTAGTACCAGTAGTAGTAGCACCAGTAGTAGTAGCACCAGTAGTAGTAGCACCAGTAGTAATAGTAGTAGTAGCACCAATAGTAGTAGCACCAGTAGTAGTAGTACCAGTAGGAGGAGTACCAGTAGTAGTAGCAGTAGTAGTAGCACCAGTAGTAGTAGTAGTTGTAGTAGTAGTAGCAGTACCAGTAGTATTAGTAGCAGTAGTAGTAGTACCAGTAGTAGTAGCACCAGTAGTAGTAGCACCAGTAGTAGTAGCACCAGTAGTAGTAGCACCAGTAGTAGTAGCACCAGTAGTAATAGTAGTAGTAGCACCAATAGTAGTAGCACCAGTAGTAGTAGCACCAGTAGTAGTAGCACCAGTAGTAGTAGCAGCACCAGTAGTAGTAGCACCAGTAGCAGCAGCAGTAAAAGCAGTGCCAGTAGTGTCTGCATGTACCTGGTAAGGTATATCAGGGCTGAGGACCGTAGTTCGGCCGTGTCTCCAGCGATCTCCCTGGTCTCCAGTCCTGCTCCACAGTAGGGTCTGGGTCCTGGAGCCTGGGAAGGGCTGCAGATAGATGTTGAGCTCCCCTGAGGCCCTGCCCTCCATGTGGTACCAAAACATCCAGCACTCTCCACTGCGAGGGGTGGCATCGTTCACCCCCGTTATCATACGCCCCCTGCTACCCACGTGGTGGTTCCACAGCTGGGCACTCAGGTAGTATCCTGAGCAAAAACATACCATCATATACAGGATGAGTTTGTGTGTGTACACGAGTGCCTGCTTGTGTGCGTGCGAGTGCGTATCTCTCTCACCCAGTTCAGTACCCAGAGTGTGATCCAGCGCTGGGCTGGAGGTGTTGGCTCCCAGGGCCCCGGTGGTTCTGTTCCAGGTGAAGTCCCCAGACATCTCCACCTGCAGGCCACACAAGGACCCCTGGAAGGTGCACTCTCTCTCCGCCGGACAGGAGCCATTCACATGGCTGCTGCTGCTCACTACTATGTCGTCTATGACAATGCTACCTTGCTTACCACCCACCACAGCCTCCAATATGAACTGAAAAACACACGTAATGTGGTCAAAATACATGACAATACATTGAAAAATACAGATGGTATATGGTTAAAATGTAGAGACGGCGCATTTGCCGTACCAGGCGGTGATACAGCCCGACAGGATGCTTTCAATGGTGCATTTTACAGAACGCTTGTCAAATAGATACTGTAAGTCGCCCGTAGTCTGTTATAAAAAGGACTAAGTTGTTCTGATGAAAACACCAACCAGAGGGAAAGCGTATCATGAAGGACTTTGGTTGCAAGCAGGACTAAGACAAAGAGGAAGCGGCAAAGCGAGAGGGCTCACTCTCACCAAAATCTGTCCCAATGCGTTTCTGTGGGCTTAGTAATATGCAGGCCTAAACTTGATGCCTGCGATTCCTGCTTTTGGGACAACGACTCCCATTGTTAGGTTGGAGACATGAGCATCTCATCATTATACACAGATCTCTGACTAAGGTAACACCAACATCATCTTTTAGGGAGCGGAAATGAGGTGACCAATAATGGTTGCAATTGAGATCAGCTGTGCGGGTGAATTTAGCGCATACGGGTTTAACAAGACATCAACTGGCGATCATCTTGTGCCATCGGCGGTTGCAATAGACCCCTTGTTTTTTAAATTATATTACAATAAACTACATTCTGATGGCTACCCGTTAGCCTATCCATTGCCACATAACGAAAGATGTGAAAACCAATAATAGGCTACTGTTTGTTTCCCTGGCTGAGTGGATGAGCTGATTTGGGCCCTCAGCTGATTGATTTGGGCCTACTGTAGAACGATAAACTTCCCTCCGGTGTGGATGCTCGCCCACGTTTTCTAGTTAGGCTACGTATAATTTGCAGAGGTGGGTAAAGTACTGAACATCTGTACTTTAGTGAAAGTAGATTGTAATTTACTCAATTAAGAAACTACTCAAGCAGCTCCTCCAGTAAGAGTAAACAAAGTATCCAGCCAGAAGTACTAGTTACACATTTAGTTTGGTCATTTTTTTTTACACCTTATGGTAAACTGTGACAGCAAACAAAAAAGACAACTACGACATTCATTTATTATTTAACCCTGCCAGCAGCATCTTGCAGATGTCCTCCAGCACAGGTAGTCTTCAGTGAAGACTGACACCAGACACAAGTCCGTAGCCTGTTGTTTTTTTTCTGCCTAAATTGGTCATTACAGTCACGTCCCATCGCTGCAACTCTTGTACGGACTTGGGAGACGCGAAAGTCGAGAACCACAAAAAATGACCCTGCCAAGCTGCCTTTCTTGACACACTGCTCGCTTAACCTGGAAGCCTGCCGCACCAATGTGTCAGGGGAAACACCGTGCAACCCAGCCGCCAAACCCTCCCCGAATCCGGGCGACGCTGGGCCAGTTGGCGCTGCCTCCCGTCTACATCCACTTTTGCCATATATATATTCTATTACAGACACCTTAATACAGACTTTTAAATTATACTATGGCAGCTAAACATTCAAATGATTTTTTTTTTATTTTAAAGTATTCTTTTTTGAGATTACTAATGATACTGTCCCGACTACAACAAAAAAATACTTAAATACGTGTAATTTTGTCCTTGAAAATGTTTAGTGAAATACTATTCATTACTGCATTAGTGGTGTGGGGGCTGTGCTTTGGCAAAGTGGGTGGGGTTATATCCTTCCTGTTTGGCCCTGTCCGGGGGTCTCCTGACCCCTCCTGTCTCAGCCTCCAGTATTTATGCTGCAGTAGTTTATGTGTCGGGGGGCTAGGGTCAGTTTGTTATATCTGGAGTACTTCTCCTGTCCTATTCAGTGTCCTGTGTGAATTTAAGTGTGCTCTCTCTAATTCTCTCTTTCTCTCTTTATTTCTCTCTCTCGGAGGACCTGAGCCCTAGGACCATGCCTCAGGACTACCTGACATGATGACTCCTTGCTGTCCCCAGTCCACCTGGCCGTGCTGCTGCTCCAGTTTCAACTGTTCTGCCTTATTATTATTGGACCATGCTGGTCATTTATGAACATTTGAACATCTTGGCCATGTTCTGTTATAATCTCCACCCGGCACAGCCAGAAGAGGACTGGCCACCCCACATAGCCTGGTTCCTCTCTAGGTTTCTTCCTAGGTTTTGGCCTTTCTAGGGAGTTTTTCCTAGCCACCATGATTCTACACCTGCATTGCTTGCTGTTTGGGGTTTTAGGCTGGGTTTCTGTACAGCAGTTTGAGATATCAGCTGATGTACGAAGGGCTATATAAAGAAATTTGATTTGATCCAAGGTTTATATACATTACTGATTCAAACCCACACGTGAGCCGGGTCAGTGGCTGTAACCACTGGATCACACAGGCACTGAGGCAACCAATCATTTATTTGGCCTATTGTTTGCCTTGAACAATTTATTCTAACAAAAAAATACATCTACCCCCTACAAATATGTCAATTTATTCTAAATATTAAACACCCATTCAAACCCTTCTGCTGCAGGATTATTTCTTCTCCTGCGACGAAAGGGGTCAAATTAAGATCCGACATACGGTATGTACCTGTAGTGGGGTGTCAGTGGTGAAGGTAAGGTCTGTAAAGCGCCACTTGTTCCCCTGAGTCCCATGTCTCATCCACACAACAGTCTCTGGCTCTCTGGTTGACTTGGTGAGGAACCTCACGGAGCCTGGAGAATAACCAGATAGGGGTCATGTCTGTTCAACTGTGACAATAGGCAGTAGGCACCATTTGGTCTGTTTTGATCCCCCTTGGCCTCCTCAGAGTCTGATGTCAGCGTTATCATGCCTATTGAAACTCCCCACGCAGTTGTATCTTTATTGGCCCGGGAAAAAAATTACGAATTGCCGTTTGCAATAATGAATTCAAAGATATTGAGTTTGGCCATCAGTGGCGCCTGAAAAAAATATCCTTACCAATATCACTGCCGTACATGCGATACCAGAAACTAACACAGATGACTGTGCCTGCTGGCTGAGGGTAGCTGATGAGTCTGGCTGTTGATGAGGGGTCCAGCTTACTGCCGGGGTTAATGGACATGAAATAACCTGTTAACACATGCACACGCACAGTTGAGAACGATCTTGTACTCTAACCAGGTTTCCATCCAACTTTTTGATGCAAGTAAAGTATGGATTTTTAAAAAATGGAACAGTCTTTGGTAAAAAAATAAAATAATAATTCACTAGGTGGCATCTTTTTGTTTCAGTAAAATGAATTATGCGAGAAATGGCAGTGGAAACGCATTCATGAACACATATTGATATTATAACCATCATTTGTGTGGGCCTCCTACTACGACTCGGGAAAGCATGCAGTTTATTAGACTACAGATTAAATACATTATGATGAACTTCACATGGGGATGAAAGTGCACGGTGATGAGTTTGATGCTCCTTTCCAATAAATATCGATGGTCTTATTCTGGTGACATGATGATCCATTCACACCGATCTCAACAAATCATTTCTGTATGGACTTCGCTTTGTGCACGGTGGCATTGTCATGCTGAAACAGGAAAGAGCCGTCCAAACTGTTGCCACAAACTTGGAAGCACAGAATTGTCTAGCATGTCATTGCATGCTGTAGCGTCTGTCAGACTGCCAGATGGTGAAACGTGATTAAACACTCCAGAGAACGCATTTCCACTGCACCAGAGGCCAATGGAGGTGAACTTTACACCACTACAGCCGACGCTTGGCATTGTGCATGGTGATCTTAGACCTGTGTGTGGCTACTTGGCCATGGAAAGCCATTTTACAAAGCTCCCAACTAACAGTTATTGTACTGACGTTGCTTCCAGAGGCAGTTTGGAACTTGGTAGTGAGTGTTGCAACCGAGGACAGGCTATAATTATGCACTACGTGCTTCAGCACTCAGCGGTCCCGTTCTGTGAGCTTGTGTGGCCTCCCACTTTGCTGAGCTGTTGTTGCTCCTAAACGTTTCCACTTCCCAATAACAACACTTATAGTTGACCCGGGAAGCTCTAGCAGGGCAGAAATTTGACGAACTGAATTGTTGGAAAGGTGGCATCCTATGACGGTCCAGGTCGACAGTCACTGAGCTCTTCAGTAAGGCCATTTTACTGCCAATGTTTGTCTATGGAGATTGCATGGCGGTGTGTTTTATTTAATACACATGTCAGCAACAGTTGTGGCTGAACTGGCCAAATCCACTAATTCGAAGGGGTGTCCACATACTGTTGCATGTGTAGTGTAGTCAACATCCAAAATATACATCAAATAAACAAAACCACACACAAAGAGAATAATCCTGTTTACATTTCCTGACTAAAACATCTCTCCTTCCATCTCTCCATCTAGGATATGATCTAGTCTGTGGTTTGGCAAACCCTTGACTTACCACTGCCAGTAGTGTGGTCTATTCCTCTTTCTCTCTTCCACAGCAGGGAAACAGTGTGGTCTGGGTACCTTTAAACATCACCAGGAATAATGTTATTTTAAGGAGGAGGATGATGATGATGATGATGATGATGAGTATGATTATGAGGATTGGAGATTATATTGATTCTTATTATGGTTGTTATTGTTATTACCAGGCACAGGTGTCCTTCTCAAAGTCACAGGTGAGGAGTTGGGAGCCTGCAGGTATGTCCCCTTCCCCACAGCTCTCAAAGCTGATATCATCCAGCATGATGTCCTGAGCTCCAAGGGATGAGGGGTCCACAGAAAACTCCAACTAAAGGGGGGAGGAAAATAGAGAGAGAGCAAGAGAGAAAGAGTGTGCATGTACAAGTGTGAGAGTGTGTGTGTGTGTGTGTGTATGTGTGTGTGTGTGTTTCCAATGCCAACCTTGAAACCTCCTGGTTGATTACCGATGAAGGCCGTAGCATTCTCCCATCCTCTAGTCTGCTGTGGCTTGGAGATCATCAGTAATTCTGTGCTCCCAGTGTTTCGGATCATCTTCAGATACATCCGAGCGGACGCACTAAAGTCACCATAGAGGTGGTACCAGAAGCTAAAAATATGAGAGCATCCTTAGTACAACAGCTACTGTAGCGACCTCAACAAGAGGCTTGGACCTCTTGGCTAAGGTGTAATGGCTAAGGCCAATTACCTCTGACCATGTCTGGCTAAGAACCCACAAATATTATTTTAAACTCTTTCTTGATATCATAGTAAATGAGCTCTAGCTACCACATGGAAAAGCATTAGTTTGTATTTTAGTAAATAGCTGTTTCAATACACCATCAGGTTCTGAAATACGTTTAAGAAGACACAGAACAAACTTTTTCCCCAGATGAAAAACTATGACTTTATACCTCACGAACTCTCCCTCCTCCTCTTTTTGTTACGCAATGATTAAAACCGTAAAGCTGTAAATCAAAGGGAAACGCTGACCAGTACAGAATTTCTCCTTACCTTATATGGCATCCCAAAGCCATTGGTTGGTCAACGGAATGCAACAACACGGCCCTGCCAAAGTGTGTTGCTGAATCTCCTTCCACATGCATAACATGACCTGGAACATATAAACACACACATCAAGCAGGCAGCACAGATACTGTACAAAGACGCACATGGACAACACAGCAGTCCATAACAATGGAGCTATGTGACCATTCTATTCCCTGGGGCTGGGTTTCCCTTAAAGCAACGCAGCACTGAGATCATCTTTCGTCCATTTCAATAGAATGAAGATGAACTTAGTGTGTGTATTGAGACATATACCCCAGGGTGATCCCGTGGTGTGGTCCTGTCCAGGAATCAGGCTGATGTTAGCCCTCTCCAGACTCCAGCGGTACACTCCCACACTGCTGTCGTTCCATCCACAGGAGTGGCGCTCAAAATCACACGACCCTGAGAGGGGACACCAGGGTCGTATTCATTGGGCACAAAACAGAAGATAACAGGCGGACACAGGGATGGACTACCTGAACTTGTCCAATAGAAACGCTCGTTGTTGTTTTTTTTAAACGCTACGGTGTGCCCTAATGAATATGACGCAGCAAACAGTCTGAGACGCGCTAGAGAAACACTAAGACTAAAACTAAAAGGGATAGAAAGTGTTTGATTGTTAGACAGAATGGTGGTTTTTTTTTATCAAAGGAAGAAACAACTTGTTCCCACAGCCTCTGTCGGGCATTTTGAACGAGAAGAACGAAGAGTTGAGCAGAGAGAAGAGAATAATAGCTCTCTAGAGCTGAAGAGTACGCAGAGAAGCCGGAGGAAGATTTCAGATTGACGTACCACAGAACTCCTCGTCGGAACCATCGTCACAGTCGTCCTTGAAATCACAGACATCATCAACTGGGACACATTTGCCAGACGCACACAGGAAGTCGCTCTCAGGACAACAGGAAACTAGGATCAAAAAGACTGAAACAGAAAAAGTTCCTTGACCTCTCGGATCTGATCATTCTATATGTTGAATGACAACATTACATTGGCAAACTGCAATTAACAGAATTCAGGAGGTGTGTGTCTACTGAAAATGAGAAAGGGAGAAACAAATGAAGAAATATGTAGAGTATTTTCATTCTGAATAGCACTGCTGTTGATCATTGTCTGCCGAGCTGGACACATATTCACAAAGCGAATTCACCGAACAGGAAGGTTGATTACAACGGCAACCATTTCAATATAACGGTTACCGACAGCCTCTGACGAACCATTCCATCCCCTCTAGGTATCACTGTTGCGCCACACGTGAGACCACCCTGACTGTCCTGCTTATACACTCATCCAAGAGTCAAACACAGTCGTGCACATAGGATCATGCGATTTCGTTATGTGTAAGGTAAACTCACCTGATAGGAGAACCAATAATCTTCTCATGTTGAACAAACCATGGAAACAATACAATAAATACAGAAAAGAAAGAAAAGGAATGTGAGGCTTCAGAAAACTGCCTGACTGGTATAAACTTTATCATCCCATCCAAGGAACTGATTGAACTGATCGTTTTTATAAAGATTCCATTATCTCAACCGTTTGGTCTTATCAATAGCATGTGCTTAAAGTCCACACAGCGCACTCATTAAACTCACATCACATTCCCTCTGCCTAGTCTTTATGGCCCACCATGTATTTCAGGGCCAGTATTCATTAAGAGAGTCTCAGAGTAGGAGTGCTGATCTAGGATCAGTTTAGCCTTTTAGATCATAATGAAGAAGATTGTATTACAGGGGGGGGGGCTGATCCTAGATCAAAACTCCTAATCTGAGATGCTTTTTAAAAACGGGCCCTGAACCCTGAACTCTGTCGGTCTGGCACAGCACAGCTGAGCTCTGGACTACCTGATCTAGAGAGAAAGTTAATATGGTTCTGCTCCTTGATCCCTCACTGTGTTCCTTCTTTGCCAGCTTTCCTAGAGATTGTAAGGCGGTGGGAGTTGAGGCAAAGAAAATCAAGTGTGCTTGTAACCAACTGGCAGTGAACCTAGTCGTCAGTGTTGAGAGTGGGAACAGTACACCGATGTTAAACGTCAAACGACTGTACAGTTCACCGATCAGTGTAAGGGTGACAGTTGAATTTGAGGTCTGGAAACCAAAGTCAGTGATAAGCTACTGTGTGATGTAGATTAGTCTACTAATCATCAAAATTCTAATCTAATCGACACGGACACAAAAGTGACGTGATTGGGACATAAGATTTTTTAAGTTAATACAAATGATTTACCATAGTAACATTCATTGGGTTATTGATAGATGGACTTCTAAATAACGCAAATAATATGTTACTATGGTAGTCAGACTATGGAATTGTGATGTGGAACCTCCTCTGTGACATCATATTGTGTCCAAGCACAGTCACCATAGACATTATGACATCATGAACGGTCGGTCACCTGTGGTTTATTGTGACATCACCATCCCTCCGTATCCATTTGAGGACAACAAAGTCAGTGGGTCATGAGGTATGGCATCTTGGAGGTTGTCAAATCCATCAACTGCCCCTGGTATGTTCAGATAATTAATTGAAAATAAATATTGCATTACAATATCATTGGTTATTACAATATATAGAACATGCCAATAGTTTGAATTATGCATTTACTTTGTAGATTCATATGTTTACTCTTACAGAATATTAGTAAGGTCAACCCTGTCTGAATGAACAGTTTCTTTAAGATGCCATTAAAGAGGCGAGGGCTACAAATCTTATAGATTATAGTGGTAAAACATACGGTAACAGGCTACTACTGTAGGCGGTTGTTTCTGTCTGAAAAAACTTAGTGGTACTCTGTTTCCCTGCCAGTCTGTGGGAGGCGTAGGGGGCTCAGGAGACATCTCTCCATGGCCAGAGACTCACTGAAAGTGCTGAGGAGGGGGAGAGAGGGAAGAGGGAAGCGTGGGACACCGGCTTGCCCCTGCCCACCAGGAGCCTCTGAGCCATCAGAGCGGAGAGACTCTCCCCAGCCACAGTGCAGGAGAGTGGACGCCAACTCTGTGAGAAGGCGCAGGCCTCCACTAATCGGCTCTAGAGATGGGATGAAACACTTTCCCCGTAAGAGGCTGGAGGCCGACTCTGTGAGGAGGTGCAGGTCTCCGTGCGGAAGGAGGAGAAACTCTCCCCAAGGCAGGAGGTTAGACAACCCTATCAGGAGACGCAGGTCCCAGATCGAGAGGGACCAATCTCCTGGGAGCTGCAGAGAGAGGGAGGGAGAGAGTGATGAGAGTAAGGAAGAAGAGGAAGGAAACAGCAGCAGCTCTGGCTCTGCCAGTGAGAGTGAGACGTCTGGAGAGAGTGAAGGAGAAAGACAGGAGAGAGAAAGTAGAAGAGTGATGAAGCAGGCTGCTTGTCTGTTTGAAGAGATATCAGGGCTGAGGGTCAGGGAGAGTCACACCCAGGAGACAGAGAGTGAGGAGGAACAACAACAAGCATTCCCTTATTTGTTGAGAGTAAGGACCAACAGAACACCCAACCATTTACCAAGCGAGAACGCTGGAGGCCGAGCCAGACCCAAACCAAAACCAAGTAGGAGCGAACCCACCAACAATGACTCTCCTGGCCCATCCCGAGCCAAGAACCCACGCATGAGGCCCAACATGATCAAACTGAAGTCCAGAGAGAGAGTCAAAGCCAAGGACATGGGGGAGGAATCGCTCCTGAGCCGACGCAGAAGTCGAAGTGAGACATCCAGCAGAAGTCCTTCTTCTCAGAGTGAGACAGTAGGAAGACGGGTCACTCCAGCCTTAACGTACACGTACAGACTAAGGCCCAGAGCCCCAGCTCCAGCTCCACATAGGCAGGCCGAGCTTGAGAGAGAAGCTGCTGCCATTAGAGAGAGGGGGAGGAAGAGAAAAGAAGAAACCCTGAGAGGACAGAACGAAGTCAAGGAGGAAGAGGAAGACGAGGAGGAGGAGGAGAAAAAGGAGAGCGCAGCTCTTTCCTGCTCGGGACTGAAGGGAAGGAGAGGAGGGTTGGTGAACAATGGTAAGGGACTAAACCTGAGATGGCGTGATGACAACACCAAACGGAAGAGAAGAAAGAGGGCCAGAGAGGAGGAGGAGAGCAGTGAGGAGTTGGTGGAGAGGGTGTGGTCCAGGGAGGGCTGGAAGAGGAATAAGAACAATAGAAACACTAGTCCGGAGATACCCATCGTTATCCACTATCTAACCCGACAAAGGAGAGGCCAGTTGAAGAACCCACTACCCAACAATAGAGGATCGTCCTCTTCTTCTTCGTCCTCAGACTCCAGTATCTTTAATCTTGGACCCAACCCCAGTAAGACCGGACTACACGTAGTATCAATTCAGCAGAAGAAGAATTAGCCTGGTCCCAGATGTGTTAGTGCTGTCTTGCCATGGGCCTGACAATGACCACAGGAGCTGGCAAGACAGCACAAAGACATCTGGGACCAGGCTAAAGAAGAACTAGTATTTGGATATGACATGAAACAGTATCTGATCTTGAGTTTGTTATTTCTAATCTGTGATGATTTGGGCTTTATCTCATGCGTCACTTTGTTGCAGGTAGGTTTGAGTCTCTCTTCACACTGGGGAGCATGCTGGGTAAAGGAGGATGTGGGGCGGTCTACGCCGCCATGCGCAAAAGTGACGGCCAACAGGTGAAGCTTTTAACAGTTGGTTAAAGAATTCTAATTCTGGTCATAGAAAGTTAACAGATAGGAGGAAACATTAGAAATGTCATCTATCAATATTCACATAACGCAAGAAGTGAAAGCACACTACTGTATGAATCTATCATGTTGCTTTTACCCCGTCAGGTGGCCATAAAGTATGTGGACAGAGGAATGGCCGAGCCATACGTAATGCTTGTAAGTAGCCTGTTTTAGTTGACGCAATGGCAAGTACTGTAAGTATAAGAAGACAAGAACCCTCCTACTGAGTTTTGGTCTGGGTTTGGATAGCCCTCTTGCGTTCTCCGTTGGGAAACAGATGGGTGTTCTGTTTGTCCTTGTGCTCAATAAAGGGAATGCTTGTTGTTGTTGTTGTTCTTCACTCTCCTTCTCACCTGTGGAGAAAACCTCATCTCATGGCAACCCCCCCCCTTCTCAACCTTTCCACCCCATCTCTCCCCCTCACCTCTCCAACTTCCCCACCCCTCTCACCTCCAGCCCGGAGAGAAGAGTGCCTTGCCCCTGGAGGTGGCCCTGATGCAGATCGTCTCACGGCCCCCGTCCTGCTGCTACGTGCTGGGCCTGCTGGACTGGTTCGAGGAGGCCGAGCGTTTCATCCTGGTGCTGGAGAGACCCTATCCGTGCATGGACCTGTTTGATTTCATCGAGGAGCTGGGAGGCCGGGTGGACGAGTGTCTGGCCAGGATCATCATGATACAGGTGATGGGTCGAGACCTGTGTGGCGCAGTTGGTAAAAGCGTGGCGCTAGAAACGCTAAGGTTGTGTGTTCATTTCCCGCAGGGATCACATACACAAATATCTCTAGTCACTCCTAAGTCACACTTTACTTAATCACCGTTTTTTTAAGAGGCATATATTATGTTATTGCAGGTGGTACTGGCTGTTCGGCATTGCCGCGACCGAGGGGTCCTGCACCGAGACGTCAAGGCTGAGAACCTGCTGGTGCAGACGGACAACCTACGGGTTAAGCTCATCGACTTTGGCTGCGGAGACCTTCTGAGAGAATCCTCCTACAGAGACTACTCAGGTAGGACACAACAGGAGAATGGCTGGTCAGGGTGATCATGTTCAGTAGGCACGGAATGCAAGGAAACGCTCTGAAACCGAGGGAAATGGGGAGGTACTATCTAAACTCATCCAATAAGAAGCGCTCATTACCGTTAAAAAAAAACATTTTGTCAGTGTGCCCTAATGTACATGATCAGTGGTAAAGATAAATAAAAAATAAAACAATTCTAATGTTTCACCCCTCAGGCACAGAGGAGTACTGTCCTCCAGAGTGGGTGCTGAGCGGTGTGTACCAGGGCCGCCACGCCACCATCTGGTCACTGGGGGTACTGCTCTATGGCCTGGTGTGCGGCCGTCTGCCCTTCAACAAGGAGGCTGATATCATTGCTGGGCGCCTGCGCTTCAAAAAGGGCCTGACTAAAGGTGAGCGGGAGGGAGGCAAGTGCAATAGACCATTTGAGAGAGAAAAATAAAGAGTTTGTGTTGGTAAACGTGGGTATGCATTTAGATGTGTTTATGGATACATAAAATGGTGCTCAATGACAAAAAATATTATTAAAATAGGGACCCAAAGGCAAACTCACCATCCTATAATTTTTTTCCCTTTATGGTACAGAGTGTAAGGAGTTGATCAACTGCTGTCTGCAGCAGGATCCCACCAAGAGGCCTGTTCTAGAGCAGATCCTTCTTCATGATTGGATGGCAGACGGACCGGTGATCTAGGACGAACTTTATGAGACTGGGTGATCTACCACCTGGGTCAGCTGTGGTTACCATGACAACAACGATCAGGGAAGAAACGCAAAATGAACCTCTGCAAGATACCAGTATATGAATAAAGAGAAGAACGCAATCACAACACACCGAGTGGCATGTCAGGGTTTTTTCTGCAGTTTTTTATAGACATTTTCCATTGTCTTGTTTTTCCATAGAGAAACTTTAGTGTTTGAAATTTAAGAAATGTGAAAATTTCAGGGAAAAAAAACAAACAAAAAAATTGTAAGATGTTTGTTTATTAAATCCAGAAATGTCCTATACAGCATATATATATAAAAAATGAATATTTCAATAAGGCATTTTGGTCATTTGATTCAGAATGTGTACACTTGTTCTAAAGGAACGTGCTATTCCCTCAATAACTCTACCAAGACATTTTGGATATTTTTCTATACTTGTAAATAGGCCCTCTGAGACATGTGTCCAGGATCATAGTGATAACGTCACTCCATCACTACATTCCAAAGGGCTCGTTCCTAGCTTGGCCCTAGATCTGTTAGTGCTGTATATTATTCATGCCCAGTGGAGTTGGCTATAGATGACAAACAGATCTGGGACCAGGTTAACTTGTTCCAGCGTAATCGCACACAAACTGGTCTCTGCATTAGAGGGCGTGAAAGCTTAATTGACGGTGCCATCCTACCCACCATGACGATAGCGCAATATTTATCTAGGAAAATGACACAATAGCACATGTCATCCTTACGACGTTACGATGACGGAAATCTTACAATATAAGTATTTCTCAACTTCGTTGACAAGAACAACAACAACATTTTGACAACCGTTGGATTCCGATGGAATATCGTTAAGCATTTTAGGACTACGAAGGGGCCGTTTGAGACAGGCTGTCCGATGTCTGCGAGCTTCCTTCAAGCGTAGAGAGAAAACCAGACCTGGGGGGGGGGGGGGGCGCACATTCATAAAGAATCTCAAGAGTGTCCGTGTATTCTTACTCATTAGGATCTAAAAGGCCAGACTGATCCTAGGTCAGTGCTCCTGCTTTGAGACGCGTTATGAACACACGCCCCCTGGGGGGTTTCCAGTGCCAGCACATCCTCTGAGTGAGTGGTCCCAGCGGTCAGTCAGTCAGGTCCAGTACAAGCCCTTACACAGTTTTCCTGGCCGTGAGCACTCTCACGATGGAGCCCACTCCTCCTGCAGAGAGAGCCTAGAACACACACAGAAAGATACACACAGTATGAACACAGTGAATGCAAAGAACAGCATTATATCAGCAGCTTGCGGGACACCCACTGGAGAGGTTTGTCATCCCTCAATGTAATTCCTCTCTCCTGCTAATCAAATAGCCTGTGTGTTTATCAGGTCAGCTTTTGGTGTCTCTGGACAGATAGACTGCCAACATTCTCAAAATTACGTGTTATAGGGTGCGGTTTTTGGAGGAAACTTGCTTTCTGGACCGTTACTGACGTCTGTGAGATGTGCGACATGCCCACTCGCTGCCGCGTGTGTAGGTGTCGCATGGTTTGATATGAATAACATGGGTTCGTGGTAGGCCTATCTATTTAAAAACAGAAGCCTAGAATGTAATGACTATTTTGATGCATAATTGCAATGCAGCCCCCCCCCCCCCGTCTGCAAATTAAAAATGTGTCCATCTGTTCAGGTTTTTGGTCTCTGGATATAGAAAAAACCTCCCAACCTCCCATAGGTATGTTTATATATTACAGGTACAATATTTAAATTAATATAAATTCATATTCCTCCCATGGGCCTATTTCCCTTGGGATCGTGGCACTTCTATTTACAATTAAATGTTTTGATAGGCATTTTTACATTTAGGTCATTTAGCAGACGCTCTTATCAAAAGCGACTTACAAAAAAAAATAAAAGGATAGTGATCCACTTTAAAATGACAGCTGGTGGGGACTTGGTGGGACACAAACACAGGATGTCATTCAACCAACCGCGTCGTTGTCTGGTGTCAGGGGGTCAAAGGTGAGCAATGGTGGTGAGTGCATACATCTTCATACTTTTCTCTCGTACTGGTCCCCCGTGGGAATCGAACCTACAAGCCTGGAGTTGCAAGCGCCATGCTCTTACCAACTGAGCCACACGGGAACAAATGAGCCTACCCATGAGCCTTCCAACTGCACCTACCATGAACCCATCTCATCCGTATCTATTTTAAAAAAAGCACAGTAGGCCTGTAGGTTAGGGATGGTCCTTCATGTCCGATGCGCAGGACTCACATCAAAACTGGGAGTGTAAATCCCCCCCCCCCCCTCTCCCGTGTAGGCTGACTAATCTACCAGCTCACATTTGTTGCTTATGTTTTAGGCCTAGTGCTTGTTTGACTCATTATGTACCTTGCTCTAATTGACGGCGTTACTTGAAAGGATTTGAAGTTTAACAGGGCAGCGGGTCATGAGATCTGCTGACTGCTGCTGAAGATTTGACGCACAGGCCCGCCATAGACTATAAGCGCAGCGGCGCAGTTGATAGGATGCTGTACCTTGGATACTGCGGATCGCTGGCTGCATATTCATATTACGACGCATAATTGCCATGGTCATTTGGAATGTTCAGTCAATTAGCATATTTATTAGGGATCCCCATGGCAGCAGCTACTCTTCCTGGGGCCTGGCAAAATTAAGGCAGTTATACAATACCGAATTCACAACACACTAAGTGAGTGCCCTCAGGCCCATACTCCACTACCACATATCTACAACACAAAATCCATGTGTACGTGTGTATTCCATGTTTGTTAATTCCATGTGTAACTCCGTGTTGTTGTTTGTGTCGCACTGCTTTGCTTTATCTTGGCCAGGTCGCAGTTGTAAATGAGAACTTGTTCTCAACTAGCCTACCTGGTTAAATAAAGTTGAAAAAATATATATTAAAAAAATAGTGCATATGTTATCGTGTGCGTGTATATGCATGTGTCTGTGCCTATGCTTGTTGCTTCACAGTCTCCGCTGTTCCACGAGGTGTATTTTTATCTGCTTTTTAAATCTGATTCTACTGCTTGCATCAGTTACCTGATGTGGAGTAGAGTTCCATGTAGTCATGGCTCTATGTAGTACTGTGCGCCTCCCATAGTCTGTTCTAGACTTGGGGACTGTGAAGAGACCTCTGGTGGCATGTCTTGTGGGGTATGCGTGGGTGTCCAAGCTGTGTGCTAGTATTTTTAAAACAGACAGCTCGGTACCTTCAGCTTGTCAACACCCCTTACAAAAACAAGTAATGAGTCTCTCTTCCACTTTGAGCCAGGAGAGATTGACATGCATGTCATTAATGTTAGCTCTCTGTGTACTTTTAAGGGCCAGCCGTGCTGCCCTGTTCTGAGCCAACTACAATTTTCAGAGGCCCCTCTTTGTGGCACCTGACCACACAACTGAACAGTAGTCCAGGTGCTACAAAACTGGGGCCTGCAGGACCTGCATTGTTGATAGTGTTGTTAAGGCAGAGCATCACTTTATTATACTCCAAGTACTCCATACTTGGTTATTCCAAGCAATTTAGTCACCTCAACTTGCTCAATTTCCACATTATTCATTATGATATGTAGTTGAGGTTTATGGTTTAGGGATTGATTAATTTGTCCCAAATATAATGCTTTTAGTCTTGGAAATATTTAGGACTAACTTATTCCTTGCTACCCATTCCGAAACTAACCGCAGCTCTTTGTTAAGTGTTGCAGTCATTTAGCTGACGTGTATAGGGTTGAGTCATCCGCATACATAGATATAATGGCCTTACTCAAAGCATGTCGTTAGTAAAGATTGAAAAAAGCAAGTGGCCTAAACAGCTACCCTGGGGAATTCCTGCTTCTACCTGGATTATGTTTGAGAGGCTTCCATTAAAGAACACCCTCTGTGAGCACCCTCTGCTAGACAAGTAACTCTTATCCACATTATAGCAGAGGGTGTAAAGCCATAACACATACATTTTTCCAGCAGCAGACTATGATCGATAATGTCAAAAGCTGCACTGAAGTGTAACAAAACAGCCCCCACAATCATTTTATCATCAATTTCCAGAAGTTTACTAAGGGTTGGTAACAGGCTGATTGGTCGGCTATTTGAGACAGTAAAGGGGGCTTTACTATTCTTAGGTAGTGGAATGACTTTAGCTTCCCTCCAGGCCTGAGGACACACACTATCTAGTAGTCTGAAATTGAAGATGTGGCAAATAGGGGTGGCAATATCGTCCGCAATTAACATCAGTAATTTTCCATCCAGATTGTCAGACCCCGGTGGCTTGTCATTGGTGGTAGACAACAATACATTTTGTCACCTCTTCCAAACTGACTTTACGGAATTCAAAAGTACAATTCTTGCCTTTCATAATTTGGTCAGATACACTTGGATGTGTAGTGTCAGCATTTGTTGACGTTTATCTTGCCAATGAAAAAGTCATTAAATAAGATGGCAATATCAGTGGGTTTGGTGATAAATAAGCCATCTGACTCAATGAATGATGGAGCCGACTTGTCTTGTTTCCCCAAAACGTCATTTAAGGTGCTCCAAAGCTTTTTTACTATCTATCTTTATATAAATAAATGATGTCTCATAACGGGTGCGTCCTTATTACTAACTGGAATAAGACATTTCATAAATGCGTCAAGTGCAGCGTCAGGTTGCTCCTCATTACACACCCCAGACCAGAAAAATATTCTTTACATCATCAACATATGAATCCCTACAAAACGTCTTGTATGACCTCTTATACACTATATTAGGCCCAGCTTTTGGAACTTTGGTTTTCCTAGATATGGATATTATATTGTGATCACTACATCCTATGGATTTGGATACATGTTGAAGATTTCATTCCTGTGCTGTTTGTAAATACCCTGGCAGGTTGACTGATAACCTGAACCAGTTTACAAGACCTGGTTACAGTTTGACGTTTTTTCTTGAGTGGGCAGCTTGATGATAGCCAGTCAACATTTAAAATCACACAGAAAATATACTTCTCTGTTGATATCACATACAGTATCAAGCATTTCACACATATTATCCAGATACTGACTGTTAGCACTTGGTGGTCTATAGCAGCTTCCCACAAGAATACAGTTGAAGTCAGAAGTTTACATACACTAAGTTGACTGTGCCTTTAAACAGCTTGGAAAATTCCAGAAAATAATGTCATGACTTTAGAAGCTTCTGATAGGCTAATTGACATCATTTGAGTCAATTGGAGGTGTACCTGTGGATGTATTTGAAGGCCCACCTTCAAACCTCTGTTTGATATCATGGGAAAATAAAAAGAAATCAGCCAAAACCTCAGAAAGAAAATTGTAGACCTCCACAAGTCTGGTTCATACTTGGGAGCAATTTCCAAACGCCTGAAGGTACCACGTTCATCTGTACAAACAATAATACGCAAGTATAAACACCATGAGACCACACAGCCGTCATACCGCTCAGGAAGGAGACGCCTTCTGTCTCCTAGAGATGAACGTTTCATGAGCTCTGTCAGAAGGAATGGGCCAAAATTCACCCAACTTATTGTGGGAAGCTTGTGGAAGGCTACCTGACACATTTGACCCAAGTTAAACCATTTAAAGGCAATGCTACCAAATACTAATTGAGTGTATGTAAACTTCTGACCCACTGGGATGTGATGAAAGAAATAAAAGCTTAAATAAATCATTCTCTCTACTATTATTCAGACATTTCACATTATTGAAATGAGGTGGTGATCCTAACTGACCTAAGACAGGGAATTTTTACTAGGATTAAATGTCAGGAATTGTGAAAAACTGAGTTTAAATTTATTTGTAAACTTCCGACTTCAACTGTATCATCATTTAGCATGCCCACACACCCTGTAAGTGCTTCCAGCCATTCACCAATAAGGATAAATCTTACCTTTTCGTGCCACAGCAGCAGTGTAGCACTGCTGTTTTCAGAAGGCTTCTCAAAACCCTTGTAGATGTACTTCATGAGCAGGTCAACGCCGTTCTTATCCAGAGACTGAACAGCCTTCTCAATGTCACTACTCTTGAAGGCGCTCAGCACTTTAAGCACCAGGGCCTCAGCGCGATCCTATAAAAACACAAACTTTAGTATCTTCTGCTCAGGAAGTACACACTTTCACATGCCTCAACTCTGTATGATGTCATGATGTGTGAACCGCAGACTATACAGTTCCGTTTTGAGGAGATGGAAGCTCAAAGTGTATGTTGAGGAACACAGAGGCAAGTTGTGTTTAACATTGGGCTGTTATTAATGCTCAAAACGGATCTATTGTGTTGTAAGGAAGACTGACCTTAACATTTTGGTTTTTGGTGTTGATTGGAGGATTCTTCAGCACAGCCTGCAGCGCTTCCATCAGGTTGCCTGTGCATCAGTGTTAAGGAAAACAGACAGAGAGACAACACAGTTTAACACTGATGCGACAGTCATGGTCGGCTTGATTCACCTCTTCAAATCAAGTTGCTTTTATGTTTCAGAAACTCAATGACTGCCTTGTGGAATCCACTTCCTACCCCCCAATTTGTCAGAACCTGCTTCAGGTAATAAACAAAATATTAGGCCTAACACCACCACTAAACTTCTACTGAATAAAACACCAAGTCTGACTGCACAACGTGTATTGTATTTTCTCCTCAAATATATATAACGATTAAAAGACATGAGAGCACCACGCCCTGACTTGAAATTACACGCGCAAAAGCAAATATACTTGATTCTGCAAAATCATACCACGACTTGCCAGATGGTCTGTGCATTGCAACATTTTGGAGAAAATCTGTATCGGCTTCACGCCACTTTATCAAATGTAAATGTGAACGTATTAAATCAAATCAATGTAAAAGGATATTGTCTGATCAGCGAATCCACTTCTGCTTCATCTGGACCGACCTGACTCTCTCCATTATCCTCATCATCCACAAATTTGTTCTCGTCGTACTCGTCAACGTCCACCTTCCTGAATTGGTTCGAATCAGTATTTTTCGACATTTTGACGATATGGTTTGTTGTTTAAAGAAGAATACTGCAATCGGTCTGTGCTCCTTTTACAGTAAAATAATTCCTGGTTTAATTTCCTGTCTCGCAGTGACAGCTTCACTTCCGCATAGAGGGCGCTTTCTAGTGGTTGATGTATGATTTGTATAGTTGGAGCAGTACTCATAAATAACAGTAGATGGTGGTAAAGGTCAAGAAAACACTATCTCTCTGCCTAAGTGAAAAGCTAGGCTGAAACGCTTGCATTTTGGAGCTGCCTTACTCAAGAAAGAAAAAAAGAGACCATGTTTGTATTCGGCTTTTTAATTTTAAAAAAACGTTGTATGCAAACTGATATGTGACACGTATTAATGCCAAAATAGCATGCAAAACAGGCAACGAAAAAGTATATATACAGTGGGGCAAAAAAGTATTTAGTCAGCCACCAATTGTGCAAGTTCTCCCACTGAAAAAAAATGAGAGAGGCCTGTAATTTTCATCATAGGTACACTTAAACTATTACAGAAAAAATGAGAAAAAAAATGCAGAAAATCACATTGTAGGATTTTTAAATGAATGTATTTGCAAATTATGGTGGAAAATAAGTATTTGGTCACCTACAAACAAGCAAGATTTCTGGCTCTCACAGACCTGTAACTTTAAGAGGATCCTCTGTCCTCCACTCGTTACCTGTATTAATGGCACCTATTAATGGCAACTTGTTCTCAGTATAAAAGACACCTGTCCACAACCTCAAACAGTCACACTCCAAACTCCACTATGGCCAAGACCAAAGAGCTGTCAAAGGACACCAGAAACAAAATTGTAGACCTGCACCAGGCTGGCAAGACTGAATCTGCAATAGGTAAGCAGCTTGGTTTGAAGAAATCAACTGTGGGAGCAATTATTAGGAAATGGAAGACATAAAAGACCACTGATAATCTCCCTCGATCTGGGGCTTCACGCAAGATCTCCCCCCATGGGGTCAAAATGATCACAAGAACGGTGAGCAAAAATCCCAGAACCACACGGGGGGACCTAGTGAATGACCTGCAGAGAGCTGGAACCAAAGTAACAAAGCCTACCATCAGTAACACACTACGCCGCCAGGGACTCAAATCCTGCAGTGCCAGACGTGTCCCCCTGCTTAAACCAGTACATGTCCAGGGCCGTCTGAAGTTTGCTAGAGAGCATTTGGATGATCCAGAAGAAGATTGGGAGAATGTCATATGGTCAGATGAAACCAAAATATAACTTTTTGGTAAAAACTCAACTCGTCGTGTTTGGAGGACAAAGAATGCTGAGTTGCATCCAAAGAACACCGTACCTACTGTGAAGCATGGGGGTGGAAACATCATGCTTTGGCGCTGTTTTTCTGCAAAGGGACCAGGACGACTGATCCGTGTAAAGGAAAGAATGAATGGGGCCATGTATCGTGAGATTTTGAGTGAAAACCTCCTTCCATTAGCAAGGGCATTGAAGATGAAACGTGGCTGGGTCTTTCAGCATGACAATGAACCCAAACACACCGCCCGGGCAACGAAGGAGTGGCTTCGTAAGAAGCATTTCAAGGTCCTGGAGTGTCCTAGCCAGTCTCCAGATCTCAACCCCATAGAAAATCTTTGGAGGGAGTTGAAAGTCTGTGTTGCCCAGCAACAGCCTCAAAACACCACTGCTCTAGAGGAGATCTGCATGGAGGAATGGGCCAAAATACCAGCAACAGTATGTGAAAACATTGTGTAGACTTACAGAAAACGTTTGACCTCTGTCATTGCCAACAAAGGGTATTTAACAAAGTATTGAGATAAACTTTTGTTATTGACCAAATACTTATTTTCCACCATAATTTGCAAATAAATTCATTAAAAATCCTACAATGTGATTTTCTGCATTTTTTTTCTCATTTTGTCTGTCAGTTGAAGTGTACCTATGATGAAAATTACAGGCCTCTCTCATCTTTTTAAGTGGGAGAACTTGCACAATTGGTGGCTGACTAAATACTTTTTTGCCCCACTGTATAGACAGTACCAGTCAAAAGTTTGGACACACCTACTCATTCAAGGGTTTTTCTTTATTTTGACTATTTTCTACATTGTAGAATAATAGTGAAGACATCAAAACTATGAAATACACACATGGAGTCATGTAGTAACCAAAAAAGTATTAAACAAATCAAAATATATTTGAGATTCTTCAAAGTAGCCACCCTTTGCCTTGATGACAGCTTTGCACACTCTTGGCATTCTCTCAACCAGCTTCTTGAGGTAGTCACCTGGAATGCATTTCAATTAACAGGAGTGCCTTGTTAAAAGTTAATTTGTGTAATTTCTTTCCTCCTTAATGCGTTTGAGCCAATCATTTGTGTTGTGACAAGGTAGGGGTGGTATACAGAAGATAACCCTATTTGTTAAAAGACCATGTCCATATTATGGCTTTTTGGATTCCTTTCTCTGCAAGTTGAACGAGTGGATTACTCAATTCGATGGCGCCAACTAAACTGACTTTTTGGGATATAAAGAACGATTTTATCTTACAAAACGACCATGCATGTTGTAGCTGGGACCCTGTGGATTGCAAATCAGAGGAAGATTTTCAAAAAGTAAATTAATATTTAATCGTTATTTGTGATGTCAGGTGTTGGTTGAAAAATATTTTGATGTGGGGCGCCGTCCTCAAACAATCGCATGGCATGTTTTCGCTGTCAAGCCTATTGTAAATCGGACAATGCAGTTAGATGTACAAGACTTTAAGCTTTTAACCGACATAAGACACTTGTATGTACCTAAATGTTTAATATACATAATTTTTATGATTATTTATTTGAATTGCGCATCCTCCAATTTCACCGGAAGATGTCGACAGGTGTCCCGCTGATAGGACGCCTAGCCCTAAGAAGTTCAGTCAATCCGGAAAATTTCAAGAGCAAAAACCATCAAGCGCAATGATGAAACTGGCTCTCATGAGGACCGGCACAGGAAAGTAAGACCCAAAGATACCTCTGCTGCAGAGGATAAGTTCATTAGAGTTAACTGCACCTCAGATTACAGCCCAAATAAATGCTTCACAGAGTTCAAATAACAGACACATCTCAACATCAATTATTCAGAGGAGACTGCGTGACTCAGGCCTTCATGGTCGAATTTCTGCAAATAAACCAATACTAAAGGACACCAATAAGAAGAAGAGACTTGCTTGGGGCAAGAAACACGAGCAATGAACATCAGACCGGTGGCAATCTGTCCTTTGGTCTGGAGTCCAAATTTGAGATTTTTGGTTCCAACCTCGGGGTCTTTGTGAGACGCAGAGTAGGTGAACGGATGATCTCCATATGTGTGGTTCCCACCGTGGATGAAGAGGTGTGATGGTGTGGGGATGCTTTGCTGGTGACTTCGCTTAGTGGGACTGTCCTTTGTTTTTCAACTGGACAATGACCGAACACACCTCCAGTCTGTGTAAGGTCTATTTGACCAAGCAGGAGATTGATGGAGTGCTGCGTCAGATGACCTGGCCTCCACAATCACCCAACGTCAACCCAATTGACATGACTTGGGATGAGTTGGACCACAGAGTGAAGGAAAAACAGCCAACAAGTGCTCAGCATACAGTATGTGAGAACTCCTACAAGACTGTTGTGAAAGCATTCCAGGTGAAGCTGGTTGAGAGAAGGCCAAGAGTGTGCAAAGCTGTCATCAAGGCAAAGGGTGACTACTTTGAAGAATCTCAAATTTAAAATATATTTAGATTTAACACGTTTTTGGTTACTACATGATTCCATATATATGTATTATTTCATGGTTTTGATGTCTTCACTTTTATTCTACAATGTAGAAAATAGTAAAAAATTAAGGAAAACCCTTGAGTAGGTGGGAGTAGGTGTGTCCAAACTTTTGACTGGTACTGTATATATATTTTTTTTTGCTAAACAGGTGTACCAATAAAACGTTATGAATGCGTTTAGACAGGCAGCCCACTTCTGATCTTTTTTTCACTAATTGTTTTTATGACCAGTCACATAAGATCTTTCCACAGCAGCTCTTTTTCAGAGCTGATCTGAATGGTCAACAGACCGATTAGTGGAAAAGAAGATCAGAAATTAGCTGCCCGTCTGAACGCAGCCTATGAGCCACATAAATAAGAAGTATTATTGAGGTTGCATAGTGACCATTTGAGAATAATAATAAACAAGGTATCGTTGTATATTAGACTAAATCCATGTGAATAATTTTGGGGCGGCAGGTAGCCTAGTGGTTAGAGCTTTAGGCCAGTAACTGAAAGGTTGCTAGATTGAATCTCTGAGCCGACAATGTAAAAATCTGTTGTTCTGCCCTTGAACAAGGCAGTTAACCCACTGTTCCTAGGCTGTCATTGTAAGTAAGAATTTGTTCTTAACGGACTTTTCAAGTAATAAAAAAATATGCAAAAAATATGCTGTGTCAGATCAAATGTATTGAGTGTACTGTCTCTCTAAGGTTAGATTTGACTGTGCTTTATTTCAGTTTCATAGCCATTGGTAGGGTTACTGAAGTTGGTGGGTACTTTTATTTGTCCTGTTACACACTTGTACAAGTGTGTTTTTTGCATATCCCAACTCCCACGAGACACCCGCGGAGAGTGGCTTCACAGACAGGGTCACCATTTTGCAGCACCCCTGGAGCAATTGGGGTTAAGTGCCTTGCTCAACTGCATTGCCACAGATTTTTAACTTTGTCAGCTCTAGAATTCGAACCAGCAGCATTTTGGTTACTGGCCTAACGCTCTAACCCGGAAACTATGGTGTGAGAGAGAAGAGGGAACTTCCCTCTCAATTATAGGTGAGGAATGACGAAATTCCCAGGTAGCCTATTGAAACACATTGCTTAAATGAGGAATGACGAAATTCCCAGGTAGCCTATTGAAATGTATTGCTTAAATGACGAATGACGGAATTCCCAGGTAGCCTATCGAAACGCATTGCTTAAATGAGGAATGACGAAATTCCCAGGTAGCCTATCGAAACGCATTGCTTAAATGAGGAATGACGAAATTCCCAGGAAGCCTATTGAAACACATTGCTTAAATGTGGGTTCCTAGCAAGAGGTAGGACGTTCTATGACTCCTGTATGTCATAGCAGTGCCATAAGCATACCCCTAACCACTTTCAATACAACGAGGCCCCCGCTTAACCATCAACGGACAACGAAGTATGCTAAGTTGAGAGCCTAGTCAGCCTAGTCAACTAGGTTAACAGAGGGTACTGTAACATAACATGAGTCAACTAACACATTCCTGCTCCAGTTTATTCCAGTTTATGAATGGAATTGATACTGAGTGTTTAGGTGATTCACTTAAGTGTTAGTAGTATGTGTTATTAAATATACCTTTGAAAACCAGGAAATAGGGGTGAAACAGTGAGTCAGCATTCAATTTCTACAGTAGATGACAAGTGTGTGAGTCTTTGAAGTTTTTGCTAGGGGAAATGCAGGAGCATATGTCTAGACAGCTGGTTCACAGACAACAAGGTAATAGAGCTGAGTCATTGTTTTTGTTAAGATCTCTTTTCGGTCTACCAAGAGCTGTATGTGGTTCCCTTCCACTTGCACACATCGCACTTATACAATCACACAATACAAATCCAATCTAATTTTATTCACACGCGCCGAATACAACAGGTTTAGACCTTACCGTGAAATGCTTACACACAAGCCCTTAACCAACAATGCAGTTCTATAAAATATTTACGAAATAAACTAAAGTACAAAATAAAGAGTAACACAATTAAAATAACAATAACGAGGCTAAATACAGGGGGTACCGGTACCGAGTCAATGTGCGGGGATACAGGCAAGTCGAGGTAAATTGTACATGTAGGTAGGAGTAAAGTGACTATGCATAGATAATAAACAAGAGGGGGGGGGGGGGGGGGGGGGGGGGGTGACAATGTAAATAGTCCTGGTGGCATTTTATTAATTGTTCAGCCGTCTTATGGCTTAGCGGTAGAAGCTGTTAAGGAGCCTTTTGGACCTAGAATTGACGCTCCGGTACCGCTTTCCCTGCGGTAGCAGAGAGAACAGTCTATGACTTGAGTGACTGGAGTCTTTGACAATTTTTAGGGCTTTCCTCTGACACCCCCTAGTACATAGGTCCTGGATGGCAGGAAGCTTGGCCCCAGTGATGTACTGTGCCGTACGCCCTACCCTCTGTAGCGCCTTATGGCTGGATGCCGAGCAGTTGCCATACCAGGCGGTGATGCAACCAGTCAGGATGCTCTCGATGGTGCAGCTGTAGAACTGTTGAGGATCTGGGCACCCATGCCAAATCTTTTCAGTCTCCTGAGGGGAAAAAGGTGTTGTCATGCTCTCTTCACGACTGTCTTGGTGTGTTTGGACCATGATATTTTTTTGGTGATGTGGACACCAAGGAACTCAAAGTTCTCAACCTGCTCCACTACAGCCCCGTCGATGTTAATGGAGGCCTGTTCGGCCTTCCTTTTCCTGTAGTCCACGATCCGCTCCTTTGTCTTGCTCACATTGAGGGAGAGGTTGCTGTCCTGACACCACACTGCCAGGTCTCTGACCTCCTCCCTATAGACTGTCTCATCGTTGTCTTTGATCAGGCCTACCTCTGTTGTATCGTCGGCAAACTTAATGATGGTGTTGGAGTCGTGCTTGGCCACGCAGTCGTGGGTGAACAGGGAGTACAGGAGGGGACTAAGCATGCACTCAATGTTCTCATGCGGATCTTAATTTCTTGACGATATTAGTGCATCAAGAATGACAATGCAACTTACGTGGGCTTATTCTGTCAAATGTTTGAGTTACTACACACATGGGACTAATTTAAAAGGCAAATAGCAGTTTCATTTGTCATGTAAATAAACATTGACCCATCTTCTAAACACATACCATCGCACACATACTGTCCAGTCCATATTGTCCATTTCTTTATCAGTATTTGATACTTGTAAACAACATTGTCTACCTGTGAAACAGGAACCCATAACTTTAATTTACATGAAACATTGCTACACTACCGGTTCACAAAGACAGATTTTTAAACACATTCAAACCATTAATGAATCATTGCATCTCCTGGCCCACTTTTTTGAATAGATCTCTGTATTGGCAACAGGGCAGTATACTATTTGTTATCTATTATATACAAATAAGTGGTTAACCATTCCACAGGTATAGGTTCACTTTGTTGCATGATATGGCCAGTGGCAGAGTAACTAAAAGCAACCCAAAGGAAGAGGTTCCTTAGTGAGACACCATCAATGGAATAGGGCCATCCCAATGTGGAATGTGTGTATAATGAGCTTATGGTGTGTTGCCAATCCATTTCAGCCTACCAGCCTGCCAGCCTCTGAAAAATCAAATAGAGGTTTGCTCAACTTTCCACACAACCACATTTATTTTCACCCTCACATCACGCCACTCAGTCAGCCATCCCCTGCTTCTCTCCCACTGGGTAGAACGGGAGAAGGGGAGGGGAGCTCTAACATTCCCCCCAACCCCTTTTTCTGCTTCTCTTCCGCAGTGTAGGGGATGGAGAAGGAGGGCCGAAGGAACTGAGCAACTGTGTGAACGTGAGTGAGGTTGCGTAGGGAGAGTGTGGGTACGGGCCAATGGAATTTCACTGATTGACTCACATAAGGAGTGGTGGCGCTGTGGAAAGGCAGGCATGTGCTCCTCATTAGTATAGTGAGGGGTCAGTATCCCTGCCTGCCACGGGTGGGCCAGTCGTGTATAGCTGTAGCACAATTTTGGTGACCTTATGACCTTTTTTAAGACAAGGTTTGATCCCACCCAGGAACACACAATTATTTACAATACTTTTCACACCGTACTTAATAAAACATTCATCATATGATAACGTTTACTCTGTTGATAGGGATCAATGGCGGACTATAGACAACAGAGCAGAATGCCACAAGATAAAAACCTAATATTCAATATCTGTAAATCGGACTAAATATTAGCACTTCACTCCACATACTCCTATACTGGTGGGAAATAACCTTCAATCTGGATAACACAAAACAAAATGATAAGACTAGAGATATGTATCAACCAATATTACCAATACATTCAACACCAAAACATGTTGAAGAATAAGCACAGAGAACCAATCCCCAAAAGAAGACTAGACTCCTCGACTGGCACAAACGATGTATGCTTTTCACCACCAGGAACGGTAAGCGTAGAAACTAACTTGCTAAAGTCGATCAATTATATTGGGCTTACTTGAACTTGAGATAAGTGACGAAAAATACGCGACAACAGAGAAAGAAAGAAAGAAACAAGCTTAAAGGTGCAGTCAGTACTATTGAAACGGACGTTACTCTGAGAGAAGTCTTACTTAAAATACAGACTAGATCTAGGCGGGAAAATATGGGATTTACCGGTATTATTAAATGGAATGAGGGTGAAGATCCAGAGAGTTTGGTGAAAGATTTCCTGGTTAAAACGCTACAGATCCCAGGTGATACTGTAGTGTAAATCAAACTTTAGCATGACATAGTTTGAGTCAGATTTGTATTCTTTAAGGATAAATAATGGTTAAAAGCCTGAGCAAATGACTCGCTGGCACGAAAATAGACATGAATGATCAGTTCCTGAAGGAAATTGCAGAACGGCACAAAGTTCTCTACCCACTCTTCAAAGTGAGTAGACTAAAATGAAAACGTGTTGCTCTCGTAGTCAATAAACTGTACATTGATAACCAACTATTCCGAGACTACCTTCAGACAAGTCAGTTAAGAACAAATTCTTATTTTCAATGACGGCCTAGCGGGTCAACTGCCTGTTCACGGATAGAATGACAGATTTGTACCTTGTCAGCTCAGGGATTTGAACATGAAACCTTTCGGTAACTGGTCCAACGCTCTAACCACTAGGCTACCCTGCGGCCCCATAGATATTTGAAATAATACGAAGTTTGAATAATGGACCACCCATTACTATCCATGGTAGGGATTGTAATAAAAAAAAAGAGGAAAACAAAACAAATTGCTAAAGACATAAATTACAAATACACTGTACCATTCACGATAGGGAATGTTGTAAAATCATTTATATTTACATTTATTTTTATAAATGGATAAAAGACAGCATTAGAAGACGGGACAATTATAGAAATAATACTTCTTTCATATATAAAGGAACTGGAATACAAAAGTACTCAAAAGCCCGAAATTAGGTGGGAATCAACATGGTAGGGTATAAAAACACAATAAACAGAGGACATAGAGAGCCAGTATGTGGGTATGTGCGGGTGTATATATGGGAGGAGTGTGGTTGTGATTGAATATGGGGTGTGTGTTTTTGTGATTGGAAAAGTGTGGGGAAAAATGGAAATGGTTGCAAATGCCAGAGCCCATGTGTGTCTGTGAGCAGGAGTTGTGACTGAGTTTTCTATTTTGTGCAGATATGGGATATACATTTGAAAATAAATGACAAATAGCTATTTATTTATTGTCCTATCATGATGGAACGGTCCCCAACCCTATACCCTAGACACCCACCTGAGCAACCCACACACTAAGGAGAAGTCCTTATCTGTTTTATAGGCCTACTGCAAGTAGCCTATACGTGGCCAAGACAGATAGATAAACGCGGTCAGAGACCCACTAAAGCAACACTGTCCCCTCAAGAGTCTGAGCCTGCCTGGCAAGGTTGGCCAAACAAAGCCAAAGCCCCCAGGTGGGTGAGCGTTATATACAAGGAATTTCTCAAAGCTGCTAATGAGAAACTTGACGACCTTGTACCAAGCTGGTGGGAATTCTGGTGGAGATACAGTACATCTGATCTGGCAGACTCACTAAAGACAAATGCTTCGTTTGTGAATTATGTTTGAGTGTTGGAGTGTGCCCCTGGCTATTCGTCAATAAAACAATTGTGCCGTCTGGTTTGCTTAATATAAGGAATTTTAAATTATATCTGCTTTTACTTTTGATACTTAACTACACTTTAGCAATTCCATTTACTTTTGATACTTAAGTAGTTTTAAAACCAAATACTTTTAGACTTTTACTCAAGTAGTATTTTACTGGGTGACTTTGACTTTTTCTTCAGTCATTTTATATTAAGGTATTTCTACTTTTACTCAAGTATGACAATTTAGTACTTTTTCCACCACTGCTGTAAAGACAGTTGTACATTTGTCCACATGTCGGCGCCAAATGACGACAAATGCGTCTGACCGTCCATATAGCTCCCACCGTCCATACTGTACATGGTCCGTGCACGTGGTCCGTTTTGACAAAGCTCTTAAAAAGGAAAGAAGAGAACATTTATATTTATCCTACTGTTTTTACTAAACAAATGTCCACGATTTCTATATATATGGTCCATGCCTTACATACTGGTTATTGCTTTGGAAGTTTACCAATAATGCATTTTCAAAGTAAAATAATATTGTGTTAATATGAATGAGAATAAAAATGAGAAAAACAGCTGTATAAATAATAACCATAATAATAGTCCTAATAAATAATTATGAATGATTAGGATGATTATTTATTATGTGATATCCAATTGATTGATTTAACCCTTGTGCTTTGCTAGGGTGGGGCGGGGCGGGGGGTGCAGTGGTGGGGGGGACATCCATTGTGGATTGGTTCAGATTGACACACACAGTTTAAACACACTCAAGACAGTCAAAGAACCAAGTAAAAACAGACCAAACTTTATTTTGTCTTCTCAGACGTTACAGAAAGAAAGAAATACAAGAAAATTTCATTTAAAAAACAATATATTTGAGAACTTTTGGTTAAACATATTTCCTCTCTCACAAACAAGCCTTTTCTGTTTCCCTAAGCAGGGGGGGGGGGGGGGGGGGGTGTAGGCCCTGGAACAATTTTGATTACACTGGAAACTGACAGTCTACCTTGACTTCCTTATAGTACCTTGTTTAGACTTTCATGTCCTCTCATCTGATGGAGGGGATGGTATACCAGACCCCTCCTCTGAATCCTCTTCACCAAAGAAAAAACGCATTATCTGGATCATCAACAGCATTGTCCTCCATCTCTGAAATGTCTTCTGTCTCTGAAACCTCTTCTTCTATTTCACTGTCACAGTCCAGAATTTGTGACGAGGCTTCGTTGACTGAACATTTTTTGGGAGCTCATTTTTGCAGTGTCTGTGTCAGAGATCTGCTGCTCTCGCACTGAGAAGGAGAAGCTTGGGGAAAGCTCCTTTTCACCCAAACAGAATTATAAAAGTGCAACCAGAACCAGTCAAAACAAAAGACATCAAAGACACTTGTTTATTTTGGACCTGTGCAAATATCTGTACACATGAAAGCCTCCTTGGTCAAAATGACGCACCAACTCATGTTTGAATACAAAATCTACAGACATTCCACAACACATCAGTGTGTCCACATTTTGAAGTTAGGTTTATGACCCTAAATTAGGAAAAGTCATTTAATTTCATGGCAAAAAAGAGAGGTAAACTAGTATTTTAGACAACTCAAAAGCAGAAATGGGTCAAATTGAACCTCAACATAACAGGAGGGTTAACAATTTAAAACACATACAAATGTTACAACCCGAAACAGATACATATACATGTACCAAAAACTGTTGAGGATATAAACACAATAAAGTCCAAATACTTTAGTATTGTGTGCCAAAACGTTTGTTGACAGCGTCAGATAGCCTATGATGGTAAAGTAAATCTTCCCTATGGCCGACAAACTTTAGTGTGGTATTAGCCTGGTGTCTCAAATAAGAATGGATACTTAGTCGCAACAGTGTAGGGCTGTAGGCTGTATTTCTTTCAGTTTTGTTATCAATATTAAGTGGGGAAAACAAGGAAAAGTCTCAACACACGTCCAGTCAGATGCACATTTATTTTGATTGTAGTTACGCTTTCGGTCAGTCGACCTTCATCGGAGCATTTCTCCAAAAACCATAGTGATAGATAAGGACACACAGAGAGCCAGAGGTCAACTGACCGAAAGTATAGTTACGATCAAAATACTTTTTGGATCTACCTGGAAGTGTGCGGATACTTTTTCTTGTTGTTAATTCTTTCACTAATCGATTTTGGATGTGCGATAGATTCTGCCTGTTATACGTTTTTAGAAAATGTGTTACTTTTCTTATCAATCTTTACACAATAGAATAAAATAAGACGAAAAAACAATGTTCAGTGATTGAATACACTGTAAATACTTTTGTTTTATTGTTTTAAATTCTCACTATGTGGATGCCAAAATAGACTGGATGCAGAAGAGACCAAATACCTCCAAGAGGAAGATGATTGGTTAAAATGTTCCCCTCCCGGCTCCCCTCGACAAGAGCGTAATAGTTTGCGTAGGAGCTTGGAATGAGCATCATACATAAATATGGACCAGGCATCCAAGAACCTCAGAATCACTGTGACCAGAAGTGAGCAGGAGTCGACTGGAATTTGACATTTTATACCGGATTGCGATTCAATAGAATCTTTCGGGGATGAATAGAGTAATCTGTATAATTTTGCTCTTGACTGTGGGGCTCTACTTCTGCGAAGGAGGTGAGCATATTTATTTTGATTCTCATGTGAATATTTTTTTCATCTTTAGTTATTCTATTGTGAATAACTAAATTATACCTTTACTGTACAGCAGGTGTTTTCGATTTATCTGAATTGTTTGTTAAAGATTATAATGCTTGTAATGAAAAAAAAATTGTCATTAATAATACTTTTGTATAGCCTTCTAAACTTTTGCCGTATCTTTTCAGTTGATCCTTGCTGTGCACAGCCTTGTGAAAATAGGGGGTTATGTAATTCAAAAGGCTTTGACAACTATGAGTGCGACTGCACAAGGACTGGATATTATGGAAAGAACTGCACAACTCGTAAGTAAAACATTTTTCAGTAATACAGATTATTCCAACGATATAATGGGGCATTCTTATTACCGCGATTTATTCGTTATTGTTGTCATACATATTTCCCACTTCTATCCACTCTGCAGCTGAATTCCTAACATGGATAAAAATATCATTGAAACCAGCTCCGAACACTATTCACTACATCCTTACTCACTACAAAGGGTTGTGGAACGTCATCAACAAGATCACCTTTGTGAGAAACGCTATAATGAGCTATGTCCTGACATGTAAGTTGAAATAGTAAAACCTTTTCGTTAGCGCATTATAGAAGTTTGCATTAAGATTTGTTAATGAATGAAAGAAAGTTGACTCAATTAATTATGTGGATATATGGTATTTACTGACATGGGAAGTATGGAGATAAAGTAAGAATATAATAAATAAATAAATAACACATTGAAAATATTTTTTTTATTTTTACATTCAATTTAAAAGATTAGGTCCTTGCTCAGCTTCCTAACAAAATAAATATTTCTGCCTTTGCCTCTATAGCCCGCTCACATTTGGTGGACAGCCCACCGACTTACAATGCTGATTATGGCTACAAGAGCTGGGAGGCCTACTCCAATCTGTCTTACTACACACGGACGCTCCCCCCATTGCCAAAGGACTGCCCTACACCTATGGGAACCGCAGGTAATGAGTTCACGCCTAACCAGTCTTTTGGGATTCCTTACAGTTTACCTGAGATTATGGAAACCTTAAAAATTCCCCTCCGATGGGTTACTCAATCATTCCCACCAGTCGAAAGTCACAGACTTCCCAAGAGTCCAAAAGGAGACGGAACAATAACGCAGTCATATGAACATTATTTTAACTGTCTTTATTAACCAAATACATTTTTTTGTTGAGATAGAACCCCAATTATGTTCCTAACATCTTTTTTTGTCTCTTGATAGGAAGAGCAGTGCTCCCGGATGTCAAGCTCGTGGTGGAGAAGGTTTTGTTGAGGAAGCGGTTCATTCCGGATCCTCAGGGTTCCAATCTCATGTTCGCCTTCTTCGCCCAGCACTTCACCCACCAGTTCTTCAAATCAGACTTCATGAAAGGACCAGCTTTCACCAAAGCCTTGGGCCATGGCGTAAGTCTAATTTACAATACATGACAAATAGTGCGTCTGTCACATGAAAATATGTTTCCATTTTGTTTCATGGTTGACTTTAACTTAGAGTGTATGTTTGGACTCACTTTCTACCTCTGTGTTTCAGGTGGACTTAAACCATGTTTACGGAGACACTCTGGAGAGACAGCACAAGCTGAGGCTGTTCAAGGATGGCAAACTGAAGTATCGGGTTTTGAACGGCGAGGTCTACCCCCCATTGGTAAGGGAGGTTGGGGCCGAGATGCACTACCCACCCCAAGTGCCCGAGGAGCACCGCTTCGCTGTGGGCCACGAGCATTTTGGCTTGGTCCCCGGGCTCATGATGTATGCCACCATCTGGCTGCGCGAGCACAACCGTGTCTGTGACGTCCTGAGGCAGGAGCATCCCGAATGGGACGACGAACGCATCTTCCAGACCACACGCCTCATCCTAATTGGTGAGTCACCAGTACCAAAAGTGGACACGCATACTGTACCTACTGGTCATAAACACTTCAGGTCCTTATAATGGGAATCGTATATGATCAAAGTATGGCAATATTCAAGTATGTTCTAGAAACTGTACAATGCATACAGATGAAAACAGCTCTGTATAAAACAGATCAAAACTCTATATTTGGGTGTCAGGTGTTTATTGAGAAATGTCTCACCAACCTCAAGGAGTGTTGTCATGCATTCTCTTACTCCCGCCCTCCCTTCTTTCCTGGCTCGCAGGCGAGACCATTAAGATCGTGATTGAGGACTATGTCCAGCACCTGAGTGGCTACCACTTCCAGCTCAAGTTCGACCCGGAGCTCCTCTTCAACCAGCGTTTCCAGTACCAGAACCGTATCGCAGCTGAGTTCAATACCCTCTACCACTGGCACCCGCTGATGCCTGAAACCTTCAGCATTGAGGACCGCGCCTACACCTACCCCCAGTTTGTCTTCAACAACTCCCTGGTCACAGAGCACGGCATCAACAACCTGGTGGAGTCCTTCACCAAGCAGATCGCTGGAAGGGTGAGTTGTCTTGTGGGGTGGACACCGTGGGGTCCGATGAGGAATAGCGGAAATGAGTGGACACTAAGATCCTAACAGCAATAGTCTTACATTGGGGCCTAAGTGACAATTCTTATATCAACTTTATATGCTAAATAATGAATAAATGAGTGGAGCTGTATAAGGGCACTGGAGTTTGGTAGGTGTTCACTTCGTAGGGCAACAACACCTATATCTAATGGTGGAAATATATTAACGAGAATGACAACAGACACCATACCCCAACAAGATATTTTTACAGAGAAAAAAAGGTGTCAAAAGTTGATATTGACCGAGGATCTTGATTCCCTTTGGTTCCCAGGTGGCTGGTGGACGGAACCTGCCTCCTGCACTAGTGGGCGTGGCAGCTAAGGCCCTGGAGCACAGCAGAGACATGCGTTACCAGTCCCTCAACGCCTACAGGAAACGCTTCAACATGAGGGCCTACACCTCCTTTGAGGACCTCACAGGTGAGAACTGAAATTGTACACACCCTATTATGATATGTGTATATCCTCAATCGAATAGTTACTTAGTTACTAGGTGAAAGGTAACATTTAGTAAGCACAGGTCCATGGCAACTGAAGTAGTCCCTGGATAAAGTGACAGGATTGGTTCAGCTCTTTTGTTATTGGCATCGTTACCACCTTCATGACAGCTGCTGATAGAGAGTGGGCAGGGAGTGAGTGGGCAGGGAGGGAGTGATCCAAGTGTATGGTGTCTGTACTTGTGTTATTGAGTTCCCATAAAGACCAAAACACAGACTTGTCATAGCATGCACTTTGTTTGTCAACTTATTTTTTGGGGGGAGGTGAGGATGTATTGCATGCCTTTCTTTTGCTGCATTGTGGTATAGACATTTGTGAGTAGCAGGCTAGATTTATTAACCCTTTGTTTGTTGTTCTGTTGGTGTTGCAGGAGAGACAGAGCTGGCTGCGGAACTAGAGAGTCTATATGGGGATGTAGATGCTGTGGAGCTGTACCCAGGCCTTCTGGTGGAGCGCCCCAGACCTAACGCTGTTTTCGGGGAGACTATGGTCGAGATGGGTGCACCCTACTCCCTGAAAGGTCTCCTGGGAAACCCCATTTGCTCGCCGGAATACTGGATGCCCAGCACGTTCGGCGGGAGTGTGGGCTTTGACATCGTCAACACTGCTTCATTGGAGAGGCTGGTGTGCAGCAATGTCAAGGGTTCTTGTCCGATGGTGTCCTTTCAAGTGCCTGATTTTTTGAGAGCATTTGAGTCGGCGTCAGTCAACACAAGTGAGGCCCACCTGAGTGACATGAACCCAGGTGTTCTGTTCAAAGAAAGGACTTCAGAGCTTTAAATAACTTAAACACTAGGTTCTATTCAAGTACACAAATACACAGTTTCTCAGTGTTCTAAAGATGGTCTCGTTTTAGCTTAATTTGCTTTATTTAGTTATTTATTATTGATTAATTTATGTATTTAATATTTATTTTGTACTGTTGAATATTGAGTTGTTATTAAGTTATTAAGTCATTATTATGTTTTTAAATATGGATACCTATTACAAATGTCTTACATGAACAAAAGCAAGTTAGTTTACTCTGTATACAATGTGGAACTTGAAGGAGTTGCATTTACTTGAAGAAAATAACTATTAGCAATACTTGTATGTTGTTCAGCTACTGAATGGATACAGCTGGGCTGTATTTGTCAATACTTTTTTTGTTACTTTAAAGACAAAGACTTTATTATTGTAAATGGATGAAGTGTATAATGGATGTAGAAATATACCGTTTTTTCAGAAAGTATGAAGACACAGTATTTTTCTCCAGCCCCATCCCTCAGCTGTTTACCAAAGACAGTGGCGGGCTGTCTGTTTTTTGTTATTGTTTCAACTGCGGATTGCCCCTTAAATGTTATGAAAGTCATAATTTACATTCCAACTAAAATGGTTAGGCACTTGAGAAAACATTAAAAGACAATCGATCTGTCAAGATTATAATTTTATTAGTCTGATTCAATATATTATATTCATGTCACTATGTCACCCCTTGACCTTTTCCACATTTTGTTGTGTTACTGCCTGAATAAAAAAAATATTAAATTGAGATTGTTTTGTCAATGACCTATACACAATATCCCATAATGTCAATGGAAAATGATCTTTTTTGACATTTTTACAAAATTTGAAATATCTTGAGTCAATTCAACCCCTTTTTTGTGGTAAGCCCAAATAGGCTCAGGAGTAAAAAAAAATTGCTTAACAAGTCACATAAGTTGCATGGGCTAATAATGTTTAACATTACTTTTTAATGACTACCTCGTCTCTCTACCCCACACATACAATTATCTGTTAGGTCCCTCAGTCTAGCAGTGAATTTCAAACACATATTCAACCACAAAGATCAGGAAGGTTTTCTAATGCCTTGCAACGAAGGCCACCTAGAGTACCTTGAAAAAGTATTCATCCCACTTGGCGTTTTTTCCTATTTTGTTGCATTTAACCTTTAATTTAAATAGATTTTTATTTGGATTTCATGTAATGGACATACACAAAATCTTCCAAATTTATGAAGTAAAAAGAAAAAAAAAACTTGTTTCAAAAAATTCAAAAAAATACAAAACTTAAAAGTGGTGTGTGTATATGTATTCATCCCCTATGCTACAAAGCCCCTAAATACAGTGCCTTGCGAAAGTATTCGGCCCCCTTGAACTTCGCGACTTTTTGCCACATTTCAGGCTTCAAACATAAAGATATAAAACTGTATTTTTTTGTGAAGAATCAACAACAAGTGGGACACAATCATGAAGTGGAAAGACATTTATTGGATATTTCAAACTTTTTTAACAAAAAACTGAAAAATTGGGCATGCAAAATTATGCCCAATTAAGCCTGAAATGTGGCAAAAGGTCGCAAAGTTCAAGGGGGCCGAATACTTTCGCAAGGCACTGTACATTCTGGTGCAACCAATTACCTTCAGAAATCACATAATTAGTTAAATAAAGTCCACCTGTGTGCATTCTAAGTGTCACACGATCTCAGTATATATATACCTGTTCTGAAAGGCCCCAGAGTCTGCAACACCATTAAGCAAGGGGCACCATCAAGCAAGCGGCACCATGAAGACCAAGGAGCTCTCCAAACAGGTCAGGGACAAAGTTAAGGAGAAGTACCAATCAAGGTACAAAGAATGGAGAGTCAGTTCTTCCATGGAATTGCTCGGCTTTGTTACTGTTTGCAATAAAGTCTATTTGAATTCACAAGCTCTGGTATCGGAGAGATATTTGATTCAATATTTCCACGACAGTACCTGATGTGGCAAAGCAATTCCCTTTTGTCATGAAAACAAGGAGTTATGTTTGTGGCAGCACATTACTGAGTACCATTCTCCATATTTTCAATCACAGTGGTGGCTGCATCATATTATGGGTAATATGGGTATGCTTGTAATCGTTATGGACTGGAGAGGTTTTCAGGATAAAAAATAAATGTAATGAGCTAAGCACAGGCAAAATCCCAGAGGAAAACCTGGTTCAGTCTGCTTTCTACCAGACACAGAGATGAATTCACCTTTCAGCAGGACCACAACCTAAAACACAAGGCCAAATCTACATTGAGATGCTTACCAAGCAGACAATGAATGTACAGTTTTGACTTATATCTATCTCAAACTCTATGGTAAGACCTGAAAATGGTTGTCTAGCAATGATCAACCAATTTGAAAGAGCTTGAATAATTTTGCATAGAATAATGGGCAAATGTTGGACAATCCAGGTTTGGAACGCTGTTAGAGACTTAAAGACTCGCAGCTGTAATCGCTGCAAAAGGTTCTTCTACAAAGTATTGACTCAGGGGTGTGAATACTTATGTAAATGAGGTATTTCTGTATTTCATTTCCCAATACATTTGAAAACTTTCTAAAAACATGTTTTCACTTTGTCGTTATTGGGTATTGTGTGGATAGGTGAGATTTTTATTTTTATCCGTTTAGAATTCAGGTTGTAACACAACATGTGGAATAAGTCAAGCGGTGTGAATACTTTCTGAAGGCACTGTAAACACTTTGTTGCAATAACTGTCTCCACTCTTCTGGAACGGCTTTCCACTATATGATGGAACATTGCTGTGGGGACTTCCATTCAGCCACAAGAGCATTACTGAGGTCGGGCACTGATGTTGAGCGATTAGACCTGGCTTGTGGTCGTCGTTCCAATTCGTCCCAAAGATGTTCGATGGGTTTGAAGTCAGGGCTCTGTGCAGGCCAGTCAAGTTCTTCCACACCGGTCTCGACAAACAATTTCTGTATTGACCTCGTTTTGTGCACAGGGAATTGTCATGCTGAAACAGGAAAGGGCCTTCACCAAACTGTTGCCACAAAGTTGAAAGCACAGAATCATCGAGATTATTTTTACGTGTTACACGCTTCAGCATTTGGCGGTCCCGTTCTGTGAGCTTGTGTGACCTACCACTTTACAGCCGAGCCGTTGTTGCTCCTAGACATTTCCACTTCACAATAACAGCACTTACAGGGCAGACATTTGATGAACTGACTTGTTGGAAAGGTGAAATCCTATGACGGTGCCGCGTTGAAAGTCAATGAGCTCTTCAGGAAGGCCATTCTAATGTTTGTCTATAATTTTTGTAAATTTTGTTTCACTTTTATTTAACCAGGTAGGCCAGTTGAGAACAAGTATTCATTTACAACTGCGAGCTGGCCAAGATAAAGCAAAGCAGTGCGACACAAACAGCACAGAGTTACACATGTGATAAACAAATGTACAGTCAATAACACAATAGAAAAATGTGCAGTGTGTGCAAATGATTCATTTTCTAAAGTGGATTAAATAATTTTTTCCCCTCATCAATCTACTCACAATAACCCATAATAACAAAGAGAAAACAGGTTTTTAGAAGGTTTGCAAATTAAAAAACAAAAAACAGAAATCCCTTATTTACAAAAGTATTCAGACCCTTTGCTATGAGACACAAAATTGAGCTCAGGTGGATCCTGTTTCCATTGATCATCCTTGTGATTTTTCTACAACTTGATTGGAGTCCACCTGTGGTAAATTCAATTGATTGGACATGACTTGGAAAGGCACACACCTGTCTATATGAGGTCCCAGAGTTGATAGTGCATGTCAGAGCAAAAAACAAGCCACGAGGTTTACGGAATTGTTCGTAGACGAGGCACATTCTTAAATGGAAGAAGTTTAGAACCACCAAGACTCTTCTTAGAGCTGGCCGCCCGGCCAAACTGAGCAATTGGGGGAGAAGGGCCTTGGTCAGGGAGGTGACCAAGAACACGACGGTCACTCTGACAGAGCTCCAGAGTTCCTCTGTGGAGATGCAAGAACCTTCCAGAAGGACAACCATCTCTGAAGTACTCCAGCAATGAGGCCTGTATGGTAGAGTGTCCAGACGGAAGCCACTACTCAGTAAAAGGCACATGACAGCCGCTTGGAGTTTGCCAAAAGGCACCTAAAGGACTCTCAGACCATGAGAAACAAGATTCTCTGGTCTGATGAAACCAATATTGAACTTTGCAAAAATGTAAAAAATATATTTATGGGGCATTGTGTGTAGATTGACGAGGAAAAAACAAACAATTTAACCAATTTTAGAGTAAGGCTTTAATGTAACAAAATGTGGAAAAATTGAAGGGGTCTGAATATTTTCCGCACGCACTGTATATCCACAGGAGTACCATTAAATAAACTTATCAAAGCCTTGGTAGTGCATTCAGATTTCTATCGCCTGAAGACTTGGGATTGCATTTTCATGCATTTTGCGCTTTTAAAAAATGTAACCTTCATTTAACTAGGCAAGTCAGGACAATTCGAAAAGGGGAAAAAACGGAAGTGGTCACACTTTCCCATTGTATTGCCAACTTCTATTTAGGCTAGATCGGCACACCACTAGTATGTAGAGATGTTCGACTTGTCAACATCTCATGTCTAACATGGTATTACAGAGATGTTATTTGACTATGCATTTTTTATTTTTTTAAATAATCTATCTTACACGACACGCACAAGCACATGCACAGGCTTCGGCACCACACGGAGCTTGAAAAGGTGATGTGGAGGTGAGCTAGAGTCAGAGAGATGCTGTGTCACTAGTTAGCTGAGTCGGCACTTATAACCTGTCACCTGATTATTTTGTTGACTAGGTGGGCTAGTGTTAAAAGTCTATAGTTAGACTCGTGCCCATTCTTCACATTTAGGACTGGTTACATAGATAATGTGGATTTTGGCTAACATCAAAACAGATCTGTGTGTGACTTGTAAAGTTACTTCTGGCTTCCTTCTCATAGACAGCTTAGGATGTCCATGTGATGTATGCAGAGATGATAATCATCAGGATGTCTAAAATGGCATTCGCAGTCCCAGTAACACAGTCTGACAGGTTGGTATTGGTGTGTCTTAAAAGAGAATACAGTCTGTGTCATGTATTGTCATGTTGTGTCTTGTTTCTGTCCTTTCCCTTCACCCTGTCTCCCTCTGCTGGTTGTTATTAGGTTACCTTTTCTCCCCCTCTTTCCCCCAGCTGTTCCTTGTCTCCTCCTAACTACCTCGTCACCCCTTTTCCCACCTGTTCCCTTTTTCCCTCTGATTAGTCCTCTATATCTCTCTCTGTTTTTGTTCCTGTCTTTGTCGGATTCTTGTTTGTGTTATTCATGCCTGAACCAGACTATCGTCATGTTTGCTGCAACCTTGTCCTGTCCTGTCGGAATCTGCCGGTCCATCTGAGCCTACGTTTGTTTTGTTATTAAAGAAGCTCTGTTTACGTTAATTCGCTTTTGGGTCCTCATTTACGCACCGTAACAGAAGAATCCGACCAAGAATGGACCCAGCGACTTCGGATCCTCTCCACTCAGCCGTCGAGATCCAGGGAGCGATGCTAGGCAGACACGAGCAGGAGTTGTCTGCTGCTCGACATGCCGTTGAGACCCTGGCCAACCAAGTCTCCAACCTCACAGAACAGGTTCACCATCTCCGCCTCGATCCACCGGCCACTTCCAGGGCTTTCGAATCTCCGGAGCCCAGAATCAATAACCCGCCGTGTTACTCTGGGGAGCCCACTGAATGCCGCTCGTTCCTCACCCAGTGTGATATTGTGTTTTCTCTCCAGCCCAACACTTACTCCAGGAGCACTGCTCGTATCGCCTACGTCATATCTCTCCTTACTGGACGGGCTCGTGAGTGGGGCACGGCAATCTGGGAGGCAAGGGCTGAGTGTACTAACCAGTATCAGGACTTTAAGGAGGAGATGATACGGGTTTTTGATCGATCTGTTTTTGGGGAGGAGGCTTCCAGGGCCCTGCCTTCCCTATGTCAAGGTAATCGATCCATAACAGACTACTCTATTGAGTTTCGCACTCTTGCTGCCTCCAGTGGCTGGAACGAGCCGGCTTTGCTCGCTCGTTTTCTGGAGGGTCTCCGCGCAGAGGTAAAGGATGAGATTCTCTCCCGGGAGGTTCCTTCCAGCGTGGATTCCTTGATTGAACTCGCTATTCGCATTGAGCGACGGGTTGATCTTCGTCACCGAGCTCGTGGAAAGGAGCTCGCGTTCTCCGTTGCCCCCCTCTCCGCATCACTACCATCTTCCTCTGCCGGCTCGGGTGCTGAGCCTATGCAGCTGGGAGGTATCCGCATCTCGACTAAAGAGAGGGAACGGAGAATCACCAACCGCCTCTGTCTCTATTGCGGTTCCGCTGGTCATTTTGTCACTTCATGTCCAGTAAAAGCCAGAGCTCATCAGTAAGCGGAGGGCTACTGGTGAGCGCTACTACTCCTGTCTCTCCTTCAAGATCCTGCACTACCTTGTCGGTCCATCTACGCTGGACCGGTTCGTCAGCTTCCTGCAGTGCCTTAATAGACTCTGGGGCGGAGGGCTGTTTTATGGACGAGACCTGGGCTCGGGAACATGACATTCCTCTCAGACAGTTAAGGGAGCCCACGGCCTTGTTCGCCTTGGATGGTAGTCCTCTCCCCAGGATTCAGCGTGAGACGCTACCTTTAACCCTCACTGTCTCTGGTAATCATAGCGAAACCATTTCTTTTTTAATTTTTCGTTCACCTTTTACACCTGTTGTTTTGGGCCATCCCTGGCTAGTTTGTCATAATCCTTCTATTAATTGGTCTAGTAATTCTATCCTCTCCTGGAACGTCTCTTGTCATGTGAAATGTTTAATATCTGCTATCCCTCCTGTTTCCTCTGTCTCTTCTTCACAGGAGGAGCCTGGTGATTTGACAGGGGTGCCGGAGGAATATCACGATCTGCGCACGGTGTTCAGTCGGTCCAGGGCCACCTCTCTTCCTCCACACCGGTCATATGATTGTAGTATTGATCTCCTTCCGGGAACCACTCCCCCCCGGGGTAGACTATACTCTCTGTCGGCTCCCGAAAGTAAGGCTCTCGAAGATTATTTGTCTGTAGCTCTTGCCGCCGGTACCATAGTCCCCTCCTCCTCTCCCGCCGGAGCGGGGTTTTTTTTTGTTAAGAAGAAGGACGGGTCCCTGCGCCCCTGCATAGATTATCGAGGGCTGAATGACATAACAGTGAAGAATCGTTATCCGCTTCCTCTTATGTCTTCAGCCTTCGAGATCCTGCAGGGAGCCAGGTTTTTCACTAAGTTGGACCTTCGTAACGCTTACCATCTCGTGCGCATCAGGGAGGGGGACGAGTGGAAGACGGCGTTTAACACTCCGTTAGGGCACTTTGAATACCGGGTTCTTCCTTTCGGCCTCGCTAACGCTCCAGCTGTCTTTCAGGCATTAGTCAATGATGTCCTGAGAGACATGCTGAACATCTTTGTTTTCGTTTACCTTGACGATATCCTGATTTTTTCACCGTCACTCCAGATTCATGTTCAGCACGTTCGACGTGTCCTCCAGCGCCTTTTAGAGAATTGTCTTTTTGTGAAGGCTGAGAAGTGCACTTTTCATGCCTCCTCCGTCACATTTCTCGGTTCTGTTATTTCCGCTGAAGGCATTAAGATGGATCCCGCTAAGGTCCAAGCTGTCATTGATTGGCCCGTCCCTAAGTCACGCGTCGAGCTGCAGCGCTTTCTCGGCTTCGCGAACTTCTATCGTCGTTTCATCCGTAATTTCGGTCAGGTGGCAGCTCCTCTCACAGCCCTTACTTCTGTCAAGACGTGCTTTAAGTGGTCCGTTTCCGCCCAGGGAGCTTTTGATCT